>NW_005353910.1:448796-456276 GCF_000412655.1 Myotis brandtii | reverse complement strand
TATGTATATATATATATATACAGGCCATAGTTATATTCTATCCCAGAAAGCTTCAATAGCTGCTTGCAACGCTATGTATATTTCTTGCTTCACTATCTATTCAATAGGGTAATTTCTTCCACTGAAAAAAATCAAATATTTTCCTCTAAGTATATAGACAGAACATACCTCAAAGCATATTTGCCTTTTGTTTAGTGTGGATTGTAATTGTAACTCTTTTGAACAAGCTGAATTAATATCCCAATCTAGTTCATTCTCATTCCCTTTGAGTGCCGTTTACACTCCTTCATCTACCTGAAACATTTCCAATTCATATAGTTCAAGAAAACTGGGTTAAAAAGTCATGTGTGTCCAGAATAAATGTATTTGATCTTTTTCATTACTGTCTCAGTCCAGCACTTAAGTCTTGAAGGAAATAATTGACTATCATGTGGAAATAACTTTAGAAAAGTAAGGTTCATTGATTAAATGAGCTGCAAAGTTCCTCTCTAAAACTTCAATTTTATGTTCTCAAATTCTTTTCTTTACAGGGAAATATTTTTTATATATTTGTTTCTTTTCAACTTGCTTTCTTGTGCTTGAAATCATATCCTAGATTATCAGTTGCACCTAATATAGAAATTATGTTCTAAGATTAGCACAGGTGAAAATCCATCTTTCTAAACTGCCTCTATGTGTGTATATGTATATATAAATATTCATATGCAAAATATACTATTGCAATTTAAAATAGTGCCTACCAAAGTTACTAACAAACAGAAACTCATAAATTACAGAATAAAAACTGTATGGAGTTGAAAATTAGAAAATTATAGTGCCATTGGATGAAACTCTGTTATATATTTAATTACAGGCCCCAACAGTGATGATAGCATAATAATAGGATCAAAAGCACACTGAGAAAGTATTCTTTTTGTATTAAAAATTATTGTGATTATGCTGATTAGTTCTCCATTTGCTCATACCTCCAAATTCACTCCACACTCTACTGTGAGATGCTGGGGCTCAAAAATATACAGTCTCCCATGCCAGCTGGCTGCCTGTGAAGTATTGCCAAAAGGCAGCATCCTTGCTGATACTGGGAGGTGGGAAACCAGGAGAAGGAACTTCTTCCTGCCCTGTCTCCTACCCCTTTACCTGCTGGGGTAGTGACATCTGGTCAAGCCTGGGCTTCTTTGTTCATTTTCCAAACCAGGTTCATTGTTTCCCTTATCTTCACTGTTTCAGCTTCATCCCAGGCTCTTCCTGGAGCAATTATTCTAGGTTACCAGTGTTCCCTTTTTGCTCTTTAACGACTTTGTAATGATATCCCAAGTCAAATCTACTCTATTTTAAGTGACTTAACATGGTTTTCATTTTCCCATCAGGATTCTGACTGATGCTATAAAGGATTGCCAGTTGAGTGCCAGTCTGTTTGTGCTTAACCATCTCCCAGATGACTGAGGAATGGGTATGATGAGAAGATTTAAAAAAATTAAAAAGCCAATTATGGCATTCTGCCCTTTGGAGCCAGAAAGCAGTACAGACACAAATATGTGCTGAATCCAGTGAGCAAATGATGTAGTTTCTAAAGTTGCCCAAATGAAAATAAAATTCCCTACACATCAATCACTCAGAAGAGAGGACGTGAGAGGAGAGCAATTTTAAGAGAGCTTTCCGCTAGAAAATGGGACAAAAAGGGGGGTGGTGGTGGTGAGGAATAATTTTGTCTTCACTTCGAGACCTTCAACATTATTTTATGCTTCAAAAATTGCCTTGTTCATAAAAATTGGAGTAATTTAGGTATTTTCTGCACAAAGGTACAGAATACACAATGAGTTTCTTAGTTCAGGGGTTTTCTTTATTAGCAAACAATTTCTGGTTCATCTCAAAAGGCACGCTAGAAACCTTGGTCTTGTTCAGTGATCGCACCCTCATTTAATGAAGAATTATAGAAAGTCTAACAGCATCATTTTAATGTAACCTTGGGGATAAAAGCAATGCTATTTTCTTTTTATTTTTTATCATCTTATTCTGCTTTATTATCCAGACAACTGGCCTGAATTTTTAAAAACAGAAAATAAAATTCTGATCATGTTACATGTCACGGTGTTGCTTGAAAACAGTCTGTGATTCCACATTGCAATTCTGGTGTTTTTAAATTCCTCAATAGATTATATAAAGATTTTAATGCTATGAAACCTATTCACCTTTCATTTCTTAAAATTTCTTACTATCACACTCCCATGTGTCAGTTCCTGCTATTTTAAATGTTAAATATTTTTATTCCAGAAAACAGCATGGCACTTAAAGGTCTTATAGAATAAAGGAAGTAAACAGCACTGATAGGCCATCCATAAGTCACACTTGAGATGTAATTTTATAGCTACACCCAACTTAATCCTTTGATATGTGAATCATAACAGAATTGCTCTGAGGATTACAATAAGCACAGTTATACTGAACTACTGTGCTACCAGCAGAAAAAAATACACAGGGTGAGCAAAAGCTGATTTACAGTTGTGAGTACACAAAACACAGAGTTCGTTCTTGTATTAGTATTTATTATTATATTATTTACATACAAACAATTGTAAACCTACTGCCCCACCCTGTATAATCAATTGAAAGTAACTAATAATCTTCAAGATCTCTGAAACAGGGAGACATGAGTAGCCCACAGGTGTTGTGAACAACTTGAGCTTTCCTACCCATCTATGAGTGTTGCAGCAGAACTGTTAGTTCATCATATCGCTGTTTCCAGAGGCACTATCTTGGCAAAAGTGTTTTGCCCTTGCTCATCTTAGACTTCAAAACACAATAGTGCAATTTCATATTTTTAGAAGAATGGTCAAATCCTTTTCACATCTCTTATCTAACATGATCCACACAGGAGCATAGCTGACTTGACAGATGAAAATTGTGAATGCTCATGGAGGTGCTTTGGCCTGAGCACACAGCTATGAACAGAAAGCTGGGTGAAGCCGCAACCGGCACAGCTAGGGTTCAAGGTCTGGAGAAAGGGCTGATGCACAAATGGATATACTAGACAAGAAATATAAATTTAGAAGGCATGGGGGGGAGTCAAGAGGAGATCTTACTTTCTAGCAAAGAGGTTCCCCAAATGCCCAGACCCATTAGCTTTTTATTTACTAGAATACACATTTGCCCTTTAGCAAAGCAAAGAGACATATCAATGGTAAGGTTTGGTAAACAATAAAGGATTATCAGGTTAGGGATTGCTTTCAGTTATTCAGCCAGCAGCAGGGTAATACAATGCTGATTTTCAGCCCTGCTGAATATTAAAGTCCATTAGCCTTCTAAGGGACTTCTCGCATTTATATGTTAACTACTGCTGGTCTTTGCCTCCAGCAGCTGGGACCACATACTCAGAATCACCAGAAAGCTGGGCAGTGTGGTCTTCAATATTCCCAAACAGAGAAGGTATATTAGGGGTTTAAATTTTATATTTTCAAAAGAAAATAAAAATGTTGTTTGATTTCAGACAAGTTTCAGAGATGTCAGAGTGTTAGGGGCAGAAATAGAATATTGGGGACTAGTTAGTAGTTATAAGAAATAATTGTAAGAAATATTAATCATGCTCTGTTAACCATGATTGTTTTGTTCTGATTTAAGAAAGCCACATTCTGACCTGGCTGGGAGTTGTATGCAGGACCTGGGAGCTCACCTGGAAATACTGCCCATCCTCCCCATCCAGGAGCTTCCTATCATCATGGAAAGATTAACAACCTTGTTGAAGAAAGGAAACAATGGAGTCCTGGATGCTCCCTGCCCTTTGCAAACCTCCAACCCACACTGCCCCAATGTCCTGTAATCAGTAACCATAATATCCATTCTTATTCCTTTTGCTCACTTCCCCATGTAATCTTTGTCCTTTCATCCCATATAAGCAGCTGATTTATGGAAGGGAAGGGGGGAGCAGTGAAGAGCAGATTTTCATGGATGACCTGCTGCTCTCCCATCCTGCCAGCATAATTGGAATAAACTCTCATATATGATTCAACCCTGTCTCTGCTGAATTGGCTCAAATAGTGACAGGCAGCCTGTACCCATTGGTGTCGATTTCAAGAGGATAAATTATTTCATCCAGACACAGCAAGATTTTGTCCTATATTTATAGGGATATGAAAACAAATTATTCAGTTGCATACATTCCTTTGGAGGTAAAGTATTTCTTTTGAAAGAGAAAATCCAAAGAATGAAAACTTCAGTCTAACGAGCTAGATCTATCTTTGGAACACTCACATGTGTATTAAAATACAAAAGATGCTGATGGCTCTGTAAAGAGCAATGTAAACTTCTAAAACACAACTATAGTAGATGTGAGTTTCCAAAATATCAGCAGAGTCTAGACAGGTAGTTCTCAAAATACCGTCCTTGGACCAACAGCATCGAAATCATCTGGAGACTTATTAGAAAAGCCAATTCTTGGGTGCCACTAAATCATAAACTCTGGGGATGGCCTTCATACAAATCTGCCCGTTACAAATGACTCCAGGTACTAGTAATTCTGATTCATGCTAAAGTTTCAGAACCTCAGGGCTAATGAGAATTAAATTGAAGGTCAAATTTGAATTTGTAAACAGACTCAACTGTCTGCTAGGTAATCTAGAGTAAGTGATTTAATTTGTCATAGCCTAAATTTCTTCTCCAGAGAAATGAAAGTAACACCTCCTGGTCTATTTTTTTAGAATTTGAAATGTTCACAGCAGTCAGTGCCCTCATGCTGAAAACTCAACCCAGATATATGCTAATAAGAGAAGAGAATCAAACAATTGTTGCTCTAGCAAGTTAGTACTAAAATAAAATTCCAGGGACACCTGCTCCACTTTGAGCAATCCTTGGGCCATAACAGTTTAAAAACCACAGTTTGCCAAAAGACTCCACACAGAGAACACCATTCTGTAAGAATGCTGAGCATTGTTTATGCATTGGGGCAGAACTCATGCCTCATCCATATTGCATTACTCCTTTGAAGAGTAAATGTACAAGATTTCAGCAATAAATAATTTACCTAAATACCCATGGATCTTCTAAGTATTAAAGTGGTCCTTTTAAATAGGCCCAAACCTGTGAAAATTTGCCAAAAAATAGGCAGTCATAATGAATAGCAAACACTGTTCATTAATGAGAGCCAGGGCCAGGAATGGAATAGCAGTCATTCCTGGGCTAATGTCATCCTTGGAAACTGGGGACTTTTTTCACTATCTCCCCTTCTTGATTCTGAAGGGTCTCAGAAGCTCACCATGGGTCTTCCCAGTTGCTTCCAGAATAAGCCTAGTCTAGCTAGTGTCCAGCTTCAGAAAGCTAACTATCCAGAATCTCACACAATTCCAACTGATCTCCCTCATCCTTCAGGGTTGGGTTTCAGTGTTTCTTCTTACCACAGTGGGAGGTGCAAATACAGTTACTCTTCCTGGACTGGGAACCTCTATGTTGGCTTAATGGCTACCAGGAGGTCCAGTTGCTGGGAGATGGAGCCTCCTCCTCTTCTAAAAAGATTCCATTGGTTTCTCAATTGTAAACACTCTCCTTTATTTGGAGCCCCCAAACCACAGACTATCCTTCCAGGCCATAAAAGGACTTAGGGCTACAGAATCTAGTCATAGTGTTCCCTAGAATCTGGAAATTTGCTTGGAAGTCCCTCAAACGAGCTCAGAAAAGCTCCAAAAGTACTGAAATTCTAGATAATGTGTGAACCTGAAAGAAGCCCAGAACTGTTTCTGTAGCTCACAGTAGGTGTGTGAACACTCAAGATTTACCCTAGACGCTTCTGTGGAAGCCAGGTTGACCAGGAACACTAAGAATTCCTTCCCCAAACTCACAATGGCATATGTTCCCCCTGGAAGCAGAATCCTAGCACCTAAACTACTTCTACATCCAGTGAAGATGCTCAGGTTGCCCCTTGAGCTAACTGCCCTATAATCCCCAGGAATCTCTTTCCTGGCCCTCTCATGAGGCAAACCCCCAGGGGGAACATGGTCCTAGAAGCCATTGGGAGCATTGGAATCCATGATAAAGATCCCAAAGACTCTCCTAGATCTTCTGTGGCAGGCAGAAGCTGTTGTTTGGCCTCTCAGTTAAAGCAAAAGCAGAAGTCATTAATCAGTATTGTTGTCAAAATGAAGCCTGTTAAAATCCACCAGAACTGCCCATGAAGGTCACAAGGTCAGCAGAAGGAGCCACAACACTAGTGAGGATGATGCCATCAAGAACTGGAATTATACTGATGAGGAAAATAAGACATTTTTGGAGGGGAGACCAGAAGCCTGACTCTGTACCTAGTTAGTCAGTATCCCTAATACACATTCTTATTAGCCTATAATCAAGTCACTGCCCCTTCCTTAATTATCTGGTCTTGCAAGACCTATTTACCTAAATACTCACATTTTACAGAGGCCATAAACCATGAACAATACACAACCCCCAGAGGGGGTTATCAGTGCTGGTGCCAGGCCAGGCCTTTAGGTGTGGTCTCACGGCCCCCATCCCAACACATGGGGCTTTTTGCAAAGCTCGCAAAAGGTCCAGAAGTCTGATCCATACATGGGGGACAAAGAAACTAAAGGGTATAAAGAGAAAGCTTCCTCCATATTGGCTTGCTCAGGATTTGGAAACAGGCTTCCCTGATTCACGGTACTAGTACATCTGAAAATAAATGGGTTTTTCCTGTATCTCCAGGTACTCCTGTGTATTTTTCGGTCGCCTGGTAAATTCTGTAACAATACCTATAATTACAGATCATGTTCTGGCCACATACAAAGAACCTCAATTTTGAGACCCCTGGAAACTTATCCTAGGCATGGACAGTTAATATTGTGGAGGAACTTTACTAGATTCATGTCAAATTCATGTGAAGAGACACAATATGACTGAATATCTCACTCAGCTTCTTGTTAGAGATTTTTGTTAGAGATTTTGTAATATAAACAAACAAACAAATAGGCTAATCCAAGTATTTAGGGGCCCAGCTGCCAGGGAAATCTGACAGTTACTAGAAAACCTCATTCTCCCTGCAGTGCAGACACCATAGAAGAAATAACTCAGCAAGGCACAGAAACTCCCTAATGGTACCTATGGCCTTCGTTTAGTAAGATCCCACTGTCCTCTAAGAAGCTGAGACTCTGCTGAGCCAACCTGCAGTCAGTTTTACAGGTCACATTTAGTATTTGCTGATGCTGTTATTTCCTTTACAAAGTCCCTGAAACCAACGTGTTTGTTATTTTTTTAAATAAAGCTCAAAATTAACACGTTTGCTATAACAATTTTAAAAAAATAAAATTGTTTATAAAGTAAAATTAAGTTCTTTCTTTCCACTTTCTCTGGAACAATCTGGCATATATTATATATATCTATATACTAGAGGCACAGTGCACAAAAATTTGTGCACTGGGGGGGGAGTGGGGTCCCCCAGCCCGGCCTGTGCCCTCTCACAGTCTGGGACCCCTCGGGAGATAACGACCTGCTGGCTTAGGCCTGC
>NW_005353910.1:446455-447634 GCF_000412655.1 Myotis brandtii | reverse complement strand
GCTGGCGAGTGACTAAAGCTTCCAACCGCTCCTTGTTTTCTTCTCTTTTTTTTTTTTTTTTCTGGGCCAGTTTTAGCTTTGAGGCCTTGCTGCTGAAAACATAGATACAATGTTGCGGTCCGAGCCCGGCTGAATGGAAGCCCTTTTCTGGGGTTTTGTTTAGCTTCTTATTTGCAACATAGTATATAGTTGCTTAGAGTTGCAACTGAGAGGCTGGCAAGTGAGGCGGGGAACGTTGGAGTCTGCAGCAAGCAAGCCTCGTGCTCGCTTCAGTGCCTGGCTGCCGGCCGCCATCTTGGCTGACAGTTAATTTGCATATACTCACTGATTAGCCAATGAAAAGGGTAGCGGTCGTACACTAATTACCATGTTTCTCTTTTATTAGTGTAGATATATACACACATCTATATGTATTTGACTGTTCATTAAATCCTTATGAAACTAACAATCAGAATTGTACTTATCGCAGATCTAAGATAAATGATAAGCAGCTTGAAGGCTGTGTACTGGACCAACCACCTACACATTATCATCAAGATGATCTTTTAATTAATAATTAAATGATATTTGATGAGATGCTGCCATTCCAAGACAATGGTACAATTAGCAAGGTGGACCATCCGGGGCTCATGGCTTCCAAAAGCTCAGCTTTGCGTTTTGTCCCTGTGACCACACATGTCCTGAGTGTGCAGTAATTTGGGGATATTGCAAGCTATGCCTAATAGTCAAAAGACCCCACTCTCTTGGTATCATTAATGAATTGTTGTTGCCTTTCACTTATCCCTTCATAAAGTAAAATAACCTTGGTGCTAACTAAAGCCTGTCTTTTCTTTCATGAGTTTTTTGATCCAAGATCAATGCCACCGATGAAGCAGAGTGGGCAATGCAATCCTGCCTACCCTTAGGTTTCCCAACTTCATTTCTTCTCTAAAGCATCTCTTCATAGTTTTTAAACTTTTTAATGGGTTGTTTGTGTTTGTTGGGAGATTTTTTTATATTAGGTACAGTAACCCTTTATCAATAAGGGTTATACTGTTTTCTCCTAAATTATTGTTTCTTTTGTGATTTAGTTGTTTTTTTAAAAATATATTTTATTGATTTTTTACAGAGAGGAAGGGAGAGGGATAGAGAGTTAGAAACATCAATGAGAGAGAAACATCGATCGGCTGCCTCCTGCAC
>NW_005353910.1:443548-445940 GCF_000412655.1 Myotis brandtii | reverse complement strand
GCAGCCTCAGGTCCCTGCTGATTGCTTGTTAAGTCTCAGTATGGGAACTCAGTCTCCACTGTGGGCACAACCATCTTGTGTTACGGAAACCCCCTCACTCTGCTATGTGTGCTGCCATCTTTGTGGCAGAGTGATGGTCAATTTGCATACTCCCTCTTTATTATATAGGATGGTTAAATTTGTCCTCTTGTTATGGTGATTTGGGTTTTCTGGATTTTCCTAAGATTCACACACACAAAATTATTTTCTTCTGACAGTTATTTTATCACTATAATATATTTGAATTATTTTGTTTAGACAACAATGTACTGCTGTATATCGTATGCCCAACTGACTTTCAAAGGAAAGTCAGTTGTCCCTTTACCATTTCCTTTTCTTCCCAAATGAAATGCAGACTATTCAGATACTAGGAAAAGATATACTTACATTTATGTTTAATTCTGTTTTCACTCTCTAGGCTTATGTACTGATATATTTTTCCATTCCTATTATTTTTTTAAAATCATAGTAACATTATAGGAAGTTTTACTCTCTGGTATGCAGGTCTTCTGCCATTATTATTTGTCAAAATCTTCTTAAGGTTCAATTGGATAATGATGAAAGTGTTTACACTGGATTTACAAAATTATAAGTTTGAGCAAGTCACTTTCCCTCTCTGGATTCATTTGGAAAATTAAATGAGCCTCACTGTGTGCTATGGCAGTTCACATACCTACACTCTAGTTTCCAGTTCTTTCTTAGTGTTCTTGGAGATTTCCTACTTTCCTGCAAACCTAGTTGTGCCTCTAACAGGACATCCATTACATTGCATCAAGTATCTCAGGTAGTTGTGTGTGTGTGCACGTGGGTGTGGGTGTGAGTGTTATAGGGGCAGGTTTCTGTTTGTATAGTGTTCCATAAAGGTAGCTATAATAGAAGTCCTCAGGTCTTTAAGTCTAAAGTAATTTGTCTCTAAAATAAGGGACTTGAGCCAGATTATGCCCCTCGAGTGTTTCCCAGAGCCACAGCATGGGCATCTCTTGGGAGAGTGTTAGAAATGCAGAACCTAGCACCCTCCCCCAAGGACTGCATTTAACCAAGGCCTAGCGTGATTAACTTGCATATTGGAGTTTGAGAAGCACTGAACTGGGTGTCCTCTTATATCCCTGCAACTCGAGCATTACAGAAGTCAATGATTAAATTCTAATCTTGGATTTCCTAATTTTTCCTACATGTCAGACTGAATTAAATCTGAGAGCATGCTCCAAGATTTAAGACTTCTCTGAGTTAGTAAGAGGGAGGGAAAAAGCAGTATATTAGGCTTTCTTCTAAACTTCCTGGTCCATGATAAATATAGATGTTGTCTCTGCTCACTTGGGTGATTACATGTCTTCTACCAGATTTTCTTGCCTCCAGTCATTTCTCCCTTCCATTCTTTCTGCAAATGTCTACTCCCCTGCTCACAAAAATTTTAGCTGATACTTGTTCTACTGTCAAAGCCCTGATTCTGCCTATACAGCTACCCTTTTTACATTTAGAATTTCCTAAGACTTTGTTTGAAAACTGGTTTTCTGGTTAAAATAAATAAATAAAAGAAAACAAGAGTTCATTCATCTCTAGTATTCTTATCTTTTGGAATTAATTAGAAAATGAAATATCACCTCACACCTGTCAGAATGGCTATGATCAATAAATCAACAAACAGCACGTGTTGGCCAGGATGTGGAAAAAAGAAAACCCGTGTGCACTGTTGGTGGGAATGCAGATTGGCAAAGCCAGCGTGGAAAATATGATGGATGGTCCTCCAAAATTTAAAAATGGAACTGCCTTATACCCAGGGGTTCTAATTCTGAAAGAATATATGCACCCCTATGTTCACTGTAGCATTATTTATAATAGTCAAGATTTAGAAGCAGCCAAAGTGCCCATCAGTAGATGAGTAGATAAAAAGCTATGGTATATTTACATAACGGAACTCTACTCAGCTGTTGTATGTGTATAAAGAAGGAAATTTTAATTTCTGCAATAGCATGAATGGACCTGGAGTATATTATGCTAAGTGAAATTTGTCTGAGAAAGACAAGTACCATGTGATTTTATTTATATGTGGAGTCTAATGAAGAAAATAAAATAAAAAACAAAAGAGAAACAGACTCATGGATACAGAGAACAGACTGACCGCTATCAGAAGAGAGGGATGTTGGGGGACTAGGTGTAAAAGGTGAAAGGATTAAGAAAATAAAAAAGACTTATATACTCAGACAAGCAGGCTGCGTGGGGCGACCAGGCCAGCAGGGGGGTTAGTGAGGGACGAACAAACGACTGAACAAGCAGCCTGCATGGGGCGACCAGGCCGGCAGGGGGATAAGTGAGGGATGACCAAATGACTGAACAAGCAGGCTGTGTGGGGAGA
>NW_005353910.1:428302-442929 GCF_000412655.1 Myotis brandtii | reverse complement strand
TGTAAAAAAATCAATAAAATATATTTTTTAAAAAAGTACAGAGTCTTTCTTTCCAATCTGATGATAAAAGAAGGGAGGGGGGAAACATAAGGAAAAATTCACCTTGCCTGTTTTAATTCTCTAATTTTCATTGTTTTTAGATGAAAACTCCATATTAGCAAATTCTCTTTTCACTCACAATGACTACCCTAATGTGGCCAAACTAAAATTAAATTATTTGGGGATTGACTATTCATTAAATAAATATGTAACTACTCTCTGGTCCTTAAAGAGAAACAGGAGATTTTCTCTGTGACTGACCTTGGTTCTTTCTGGCACCTTTTAGCACCTTTTTAGCACCTTTGCCAATGGGTTCAAGCAAACACACACATACACACACACACACACACACACACACACACTTATCCAAACTACTCAGTTTGTCAATTTTCAGAAGCTACCATTAAAATTCAAGTACTTAAATTAGGTGAGAACTATTGATTAAAGTTTGAAAAAGAACAAGATATTTTTTCCCCATGTCAACAACTAAAAATACCCAAATACAAGGGAAATCACTAAACTGATTTCAGTAAGGGCAAAACAGGCACTAATGTTTTGAAAACTAAGAAGCAAAATAAATCTGTGACTTATCATATTAATTTCTAAAAAAGAAATAAAATCTAACTGAATTTTCAAGTATAATAATTTTATCATTTCTCATTTTAACAAATAATAGTCATTTAAGTAGATTAAGAAAAAAATAGACAAGCAAAAGAATGTATTGAAATTACCCATAATCCCACTGCTAAGGACTGATTGTCATCACTGTATAAGCCTTCATTTTACTCAAAAATAAGTTGTGAGGCTACACCATGAATTACTATTTTATAACAAATGTCATGGCAACATAATGACAATCTGACAAAAATTTATTTTATTTTTTATTTTGAATTTTAGACTCACAAAATAGGTATGGTCATAGCACAAATAAATCCTAAAATCCTTTCACCCCAATTTCCTAAATGTTAAAGTTCTCCTGCATGTGTTTATGCATGTGTATGTGAAAAATTTATTTTATTTTTTATTTTGAATTTTAGACTCTCAAAATTGGTATGGCATAGCACAAAGAAATCCTAAAATCCTTTCACCCCAATTTCCTAACTGTTAAAGTTCTCCTGCATGTGTTTATGTATGTGTATGTGTCTCTCACCTTCTCTCTCTCTCCTCTCTCTCTCTCTCTCTCTCTCTCTTTCTTTCCCTCTCTCTCTCTGTATTATACTTTTTTTTTCTGAGCCATTTAAGAAAACGATGTCCCATTACCTCTAAACATTTGTGTGCAACTTTCTAAAATAAAGGATACTGTTTTTCCTGAATCCAGTACTATTATTAAAATTAGAAAATTAATATTGATGGGATAATTCTGATATGAAGACTTTATTTAAAATTTTCCAATTGCCCCATTAATGTCAGTTATAGAATAAGGCTTGTCTTTCTCTCACCCAAGACCCAATCAAGGATCACACATTGCATTAGTGAATTGGGTGATAGTCAAATCACAGTGGACATTAAGATGTAGGTCTATTAAAAACTTGTTACTTAATCTTACAAAAAGCATAGATATCATGGTTTTAAGCAGGGGTAAGATTCTCATATCTGGCTTAGTTCTATTTTTTAAAAGGCATTTCTGTTGTCATTACAGAAAATAGTTTTGAAGAACAAGGTGCTTCCTGGAATAGTGAGAGGCCAGAGGATAAGGTAGACATTGTTTGGATAGTGAGGGAAAATAAAGGAAGGATCAAAATGCAGTGTGCATAGGTAACCCTGGATCCTACAGGAACAAAACAGTTTGTTGGTGATGCTAGACCTTCTTCTCATCACTGATATGAAAATTTACATATAAGATGTCCTGGCCGGTGTTGTTCAGTGGTTGAAGTGTCTGCCAGCACGCTGAAGAGTCAGTGGTTCAATTCCTGATCAAGGGCACACACCTAGGTTGCAGGTTCATCTCTGGTGGGAGGCAACCAATTGATGTGTCTCTCTCACATGGATGTTTCTCTCTCCCCCCTCCCCATTTCACTCCCTCTAAAAATCAATGGGGAAAAATATCCTTGGGTGAGGATTATCAGGATTGGAAGGAAGGAAGGGAGGGAGGGAAGGAGGGAGGAGAGAGACAAGAAATAGTTCCTGCTTTCAATTTACGTTTGCAAAGGATACTTTAAGATTGAGTCTGCAAGGGATTGCTTATATCTCAGTGCAAGGAAATAGCCCAGTTTCACACCTTTACATTTCATTTCCAAAAGTGTTTTCTACTGCCACAAGCCCCTATCATTAGACACCAAATTAAGAGAGGTAAAAAGGCTGAGTTTCAGCCCCAAAAGTCTTTCCTTTATCCAATAACTAATTTAATGTTAGAGATCACTCCTAGCCTTGTACTCGATTGGAAATAATCATCTCTTTAGTCTTTGATACTAATAAACTTTTGTCATGCAACAAGCTAAAGTAAAGAATAAGCAATAGCCTTATGGGCTGAAATGAAAACATATGCACAATATATTGTTTTACAATCCTTATAAAACCTAAAGAGCCACCCGATCAAAACACACCCATCAAAGAAACTCAGTCACCCAGAGAAGTTAATGCAATGCTCCTTTCAATTAGCACATGAGTCTTCTGGGGACCGAGTTAAAATGCAGATTCTGATTCTATTGGTTTGGGAGGGATCTAAGATTCTACATTTTAACATTCTTCCTGGAGTATACCAGATGAATAAGAAGCATGTACGAATCATTGATTGCTTGTCACCAGGTAACAGATTTTTACTTGAAAATGGAAGTGGGACAGCGGGTTGGAGAGAGCACAAGTGGGGTCGGGATAGGGCACCGAGACCTGTGTGCCATCCACAGCTGGGTGACATGGGGCAGACCTCCTGATTGCTGGGGGCCTCGTTTGCACAGTGTGGACATCAGCAATAGAAAAGTGAAATGTTTTTCTAGGAGATATGGTATGCTTTTAATACAATTTTAAACAAAATTCAAACCTTCAAAATGAACGAGCTATAGGTGGTTTAACTGCAGTGAACATATTTATTTAAAAATGGCAAATGTTTTCCTGCTGAGAGTGCAATTTCAAATAGTTACCATGTGATTATAAAGAAAATGAAAAACTGAATACCCTCTGTGAGAAAGTGACCCTTTCTCTTTATGAAGTCACAGGCTGAATGAAACAGTCAAGAAGGAACGTAGCCAAAGAACCATGATTCGGGAGATTAAAATATTTCTTCCCATATAGAAACGGATACACAGCTTTCTGCCTCAGGGATGGCTTTTAGCAAAATATACATTTATTTTTTGAATTTGGAATGGAGCAGTTTTTCATTTCATTTCTACAGCTAACTCTGAACTGATGGGAGGAAAAGAAACCCCAAGTGTTGTCTCCTGTTTGAAGAAGAGTTCAGATCAGTAGTGTCAGAATTCCCTAACCGATAATGGGGTACAGTTGGAACACCCCAATCCAAAATTATAGACCGAGTATAGAATATTATTTCTTAATGATTTTCATATGGTAAACTGGAAAGGATTAAGAGAGAAAAAGAGAGGGTACAAAATTATAGACCGAGTATAGAATATTATTTCTTAATCATTTTCATATGGTAAACTGGAAAGGATTAAGAGAAAAAGAGAGGGTAACACACACACGCACACACACACACACACAGAGAGAGAGAGAGAGAGAAAGAGAGAGAGAGAGAGAGAGAGAGAGAGAGAGAGAGAGAGAGACTTGGGAGAATCCTATCATGAGCACTCACTTTCTCACAGTCTTAGGGATTAACTGTGTTTTTGAAGCTGCTCCGTAGCCGGGGGTCACCTTTTGCCAGCTGCCTGAGTCCTGTTGCTTTTGATCACTTTCCCTGACAGATGTGATGTGATTCTTTGTGCCAGCCGGCTCTTCTAAATCTGTGAACTTGGAGCACCTGGATCTTAGTTCTCTTCTCTCATCTCACTAGCAGGGCTGCTTCTAGGTGAAAGCACTTACTCCTGTGAAAGGCCACTCCCCTCAGAAGGGCAGCCCCTGTCATCTCCTGACATACCAGATGCTCATGGCAGATGCAGCTCTCCCCCTGGCCATGGTGTCAGATTCAAAGGCCTGACCAGCTCCCATCAGCAGAAGCTGCCTCTTAATTGCTATAGATCAAGAAGCACTGAATATGTCAATGAAAATTGAGTGGAAGAGGGCAGAGCTGGAGAGCAAAGATCTGGCCTACCCCAAGATAACCCGTTTCATGCTGAACTGATGTCTTGTCACTTCCCCACCAACACCAGGAACACAGCAACCGATTCTGATGTCTGTCTGTCTTACTCTCCCTGACTTTTCTCTGTCCTATGATTTGTTTTCTTCCTTAGCAAAAGGGTTTGTCCCTAAACTACCACATATTTTTATTAGAGAAAAACCCCAAAACCACACACACAAGCTCATTTATTTTTATTCACCTACTAGTGGCCTGGTGCATGAAATTCGTGAATGGAGGGGGGTGTTCCCTCAGCCCAGCCTGCACCCTCTCCAATCAGGGACCCCTTGGGAGATCGGGCCTAAACTGGCAGTTGGACATCCCTCTCGCAATCTGGGACTGCTGGCTCCTAACTGCTCACCTGCCAGCCTGCCTGAATGTCCCTAACCCCTCTGCCTGCCTGCCTGACCACCCCTAATCTCTCTGCCTGCCTGCCTAATCTCCTCTTACTGCCCTCCCCTGCCGGCCTGATCTCGCCCCCGACTGCCTCTGCCTGCCTGATCACCCCTAACTGCCCTCCCTTGCCAGCCTGATCTCACCCCCAACTGCCCTCCCCTGCCAGCCTGGTTGCCCCCAACTGTCCTCCCCTGCCGGCCTGATCTCACCCCCAATGGCCCTCCCCTGCCAGTTTGATCGCCCCTAACTGCCCTCTTCTGCTGGCCAATTTGGTTCTGATTGGTCGGTTTCTATGCCAGTCAGCGTCAAAAGCTCTGCCTCCTAGGCAGCCATTGGATCCTCACAGTTCACCCAGATTTGGTTCTGATTGGTCGGTATCTATGCCAGTCAGCATCTCTGGGCCTATCAAAGGTCTGATCAGAAAGGCAGGGCTGCTCAGCAGCCCTGGTGGAGGTCTAGAGAGAAATGGAGGCATGGCTGCTGGCCTGGCTGGAGAGAAAGAGAGAGGCAAGTGCTGATCAACAGCTGCCACACAGGCTATGGATCAGACCCTGCTTCTCTCTTCAGGTCTCTCTCTGGGCCTGATTCGCAGCCCCCTCAGTAGTCAGTGTTGGGTCATCATGCCTGTAGCCGCAGCAGTTAGTGCTGGGTCACCACGGCAACCCAGTGCTGACTGCAGGACTGACTTCCAGTTGGTCGAGCCTCCGATGGTGGGTTTTTATATATTAGGATTAAATCCTTTGTTCTTTCCTATTACATTCTATAGACGTGGCTAAAAATTTGATTTGTGGAGCTGGAAGGGGGGTTCATAAAATAGAGTCTAACAGATGAGTGAACTGAGGCCCAGGGAGCTATACCGATCTGCACAGGGTGTCCCAGAAGCTCCACTCCCACCTTACGCTCTAGTTGGTGCATGCTTCTATTTCACAGTTGTGATCCTATATCCATCATATTTCAACAACCTCACCAAAGACCTAGAGAGGCAATCACATGACCTGGTTAAAAGGCAAGCCTGCTGTGCCACATTGGCCCTGGGCTTACTAGCTTCCTCATCTGCAAAGTGGGAATTCATAGCTGTCCCTGCCACATGGAGCTGCTGTGAGCATTAAGACTGTCAGTATTAGTACAGCTCTCTTGTCTTATCACACAGCGAGTTCTAGTTTATAGACTATTTCCTAAATGGAGATAGTATTCACAGGAAGTTCATGGGTTCAAGGACACACTATCCCAAAATATGGGGCGCGCTGGAATATTGGCAACATACTTTGAGCTAGTGTTGAAACAGCAAGGTCACTGTGACCTCCTCTTCTTCACCCTTCTCTGAAACAAATCAAAAGTTCCCATGTGAAAGGTGCCCTCCCTGTACCAGGAGGAAGGAAGACATTCTTATCACCAGAGATGAGAATTTGGGGCAAAGAAATCTATACAAACAAACCTGATTGAACTAACCCTTATCTTACCACTTTTTCACCATTTAGTACCCCTACGCCAAATTCCTCTATCTCGTCCATTTTCCACCAATGTATAGTTTCTTTGTCTAAAATGTATATAAAATCTTCCTGCTTTGGTCATTTCCTCTGGTCTTTATTCTTTTATGAAGACTCCCATGTACATGTAAAAATATAACAACATTCGCATGCCTTTTTTCCCCCTGTTAAATCTGTCTTTGTCACATTCATTTTCAGACCCAGCCAGGGACCATAAGAGGACAGAGAAAAACATGTTCCTTCCTTACAAAATGAAGCATGTATTGTTCACTCAACTTATTTACTGTATCTAAATAAGTTAGAGCCTAATAGTCTCTAATTTGATAGATCAGCAGATTAAGAAATGTTACTTTTCCAAGTAAGCAAATTAAAAAATCCACTTACTAGCACATCTATCTTGTAAACTGAAAAACAAACAAAACACTTACATTCAAAGTAGTGGAAAGAATATAATTTGGAAAGTAAAAACAGCTAGTCTAAAAAGGAATAATACTTATGGCTTCTGATGAGAAATATGTTGTCATGGACCAAGGACAATATAGACTCTGGAGTGTGTTGGCCCTTTGCCTTCAACTCCTCATCTCTAGGGAAAAGCCAGAGGCCTTGTGCAGCCCCCTCCCCACCACCTTCCCACGTGGTCCAGGGAGAGATAAGGCTCAGGGCCTTGGACTGGGAAGGTGTTTCCCGGGTCCTAAATGAAGCAGCTGCCAATCACCCAAGCCTTAGCCAGTGTTCTTCACATCTACACATAAATCCAATTTGCCAGAATCAGAATCCAGAAAAAAAGTCATGAAAGGTAGAACATGAAAGGCAAATCTACAAAATGAAGTGTAACCTAGAAAAAGAGCAAGTCCTGTCCCCCCCCCTTTTTTTTTTTTTTTGTAAAACACATCTGTACTTCTAGGGAAGTCCATGAGAGCAGTGCATGGAAAACAGATGGAAAGCTTCATAAAAGATCAATGTTGGCTTTAACTGCATGAAATGTCCCAAACATAGGATGGTGAAAGCCCTACTCAGTTTTGTGGAATTCAGGTCACGTCTGGAGGTAAGGTGCCAACAGGGACAGAGACAGACAAAAACAGGCAAAACGGCAATCCAAGTGCAAAGACCCTGACTGTGTCATTCAAGGACACTGACAACCCAGGGATGTCAATGCCAGAGAAGAGGAACGTCCGGGGAGACACAGTCACTGTCTTCAAATGTCTGAAGAGCTGTCAGTGGCAGAGAAAATAGGACTGCTGGAGGACATAAGAAGGTCAGGTGATTGGAAATAAAGAAAAAAAGATTTATGCTGCATAAAGAAAAAACTCACAGCTGTCAAAAGACAAGAAAAGAATAAAAAAAATTGAGCAGTTTTCATGAGCAGTAATGATTTCCCTGTACTAGAAAATATTCAAAGAGAAGGTAGGTAAAGTTTCTTTAGTAAAGAATGCCCACACTAAGATGACATTCAGTCACCTAGTCTAACAGAAAGAAAGAAGTTGATACTCTACATTCTAGCTGGGAGTTAGGGATCTTGATAATCCTGCCATATGATCCTGAACATCTTTTGGCTTCTTTCTATGTTCGCTTTGCCCACTATTAAAAGTGATGAACTTGGAGCATCCTTCCAGTTGGAATATGTTCTGGCTATATTAATAAGCATGTCGGGTTTGATTGTTTTCCTTGGATTATGGCAAATATCATTTGTTGAATAATAAATACTGAAAAAGTTTCTGTAAGATTTTAAAGTAGATTATATTATTATCCCCATTTAATAGATAGGGAAACTAAGTTTCAGAGTTGATATGTAATTTGCCCAAGCCACACAGCTAGCAAGAGAGTAAAAAATACCTTTTAACCCAAATCTCTCTGATGCTCTTAAATCCCATGGTGCATGGCCTAAAAGCAGTTCACATTTATTATCTTGAATATATTCTCATTTTGCTCTCACAGCCTTTGTTTTATTGCCAAGTCCTATGCCTAGAAATGGACACAACTTACTGGTTACCCAAGGATTACCTTGGAGATCAGCATCATGAAATTACTGTTCTTCCCAGAACTGTTTTCTTGCTATTAATGCAAGCCTTTATGGCAATGCCTTCTTTTACATTCTGGGACTCAATGCCTATGCAAATGACAATTTAGACAACCTTGGGATCAATGTCCTTGACCCCAAACTACAGTCATCTCTCTTTACACTCCAATTATTCATTCCTTGGGCTTATGTCCTTTTCCATATATAAAATATCCTCTTTCTGATCAAACTGTTTCATCCTTTACCCTCACTCCCTCATTTCCTGACCCCTACACTCTGATCACTGTGATCTCTGGGAGAACTATTCCCTCTTCTCCAAGAAAGTCACTTCCTTGGCCCTCAGCCTCATCTCAAGATTTCATGGTGCCCCAACTCAACCTCTGTCTTTTTGGCCTTTGACTCTACTACCCATGTCCACCTAAACCTCAACAATGGATCACTTACAACCATTTATATCTTCTGATTCTACATATGGGTTGTGATGCAGCTGCCAAAACCCAAGCAGCCATGAAGATTGATGCTGCCATAAATGTATAGAATCCAATCACAGCTGCTCTCACAATCTACAGTGCTCAGCAGTTCCTCGTCATCCCCTCCATCACTTCTCCAAGCCATTATTCCAAACTGTCACCATTCTTCACAAGTTTCTAAATCCCACTTTTCTGTTGTAGAATATGACTTTGCTTCTTATTTCACAATCCTCAAACTTCCAACTTTACCCTCTCATCCTCAGCACAGGGAATTCCCTTCCACCACACATAAGAAAATATAAAGAAAGGAAAGGAAGAAAGATCAAAGAAAGAAACTCCATCCAGTTCCTACCACCAAATCTATGTCACCTGCACTCCCTTTACTCCTGCTGTTGTATTATACATATTCTGTACTATAATGTAATCTACAAGGTCAAACCCTTATATAGAGGTCTATATTATACATAGATAATGTATATGACTACATGTAGCTGCTCCTCACTTTATCATAAGTTTTATTCTATCAGTGGTTCCATTTCTCTAACAGGAGTGCAAGTTATTCACTCTAATTGATTATTCCCATCAGCTTTTAAACATGCTCAAATATTCCTGAACTCTAACTCCCCTTAACATGAATATAATTACAAGGAATTAAATCTTATGCCCAGAAAAGAGCCTGGTAGTAAATGTAGTAAAAAATTGTGTTTGTCTTTCAGTGGGAGAATTGGTGATACATTAGATTCTATTTATCAATATTTTAATATTTTTATAATTAACATACAATACTTTTATAAAGTATTGTTTTGCATTGATTTTTACACTCAGTCTAGTTGAAAGAGTGCCAAGATGCTGAGAACTTCAAGGTTTATGCTGTTTTGCCAGCTTAGCGCTCCCTCTGCTGGCAAAATGTGGGTAAAGTCAAAAATACAGTTTGACAGTTTGGTGAAGGTTAAAAAACACCATTACATATTTATCAATCAATTTGCAGTTTATAAAATTGTAAAATAATAATTACTAATTATTACACTGATTACTTGTTGATAATATTTTGAATGCACTGGGCTAATATCTTATGAAAATTAATTTTACCTCTTCATTTATCACTTTTATAATATGGTTACTAAAATACTTGAAATTAATATCTGACTTGCATTGTATTTTCACTTCACAACATGCCATAGATGCTAAATTCTAAAATTAGAGTACTATGCATAAATGTCAAAGTAGATGCTAAAAATGGTTGGGTAACTCCTGAAATCCTCAAGTATATTAAGGACATAAAAAGACTGGCAAAGTAAAGATGCAATTTTAAATTGCATTGGAGACAGCTGTTGATGTGTTAAGTACCAAGAACAGCCCCCTCCCTCCCTCAGACAGGGGAGAGGGTAGGAAGTGCCCATGCCCCACCCAGCCTATGAGGGGCATCAGTAGTGCCCTGGGAGAGCTTGCCAAGAGGTGGCTGCCAGCCTGTGGAAACAGAATGAAGGGGCTGTGATTAGGAAAATAACCGCACTCCCAGACTTTGGGTAAAGAATGCCTCTTTCCACAGGTTTGATGTGGACCAAATGTGTGATAGTCACAGTGCCTTCCTTTTTCATGAGCTCTCAGAGGGCCACCTAGGGGGGTTGAGAGGATGACAGAAGAGGGAAATGGGAGGTGGAATCCTCAATACTGGAAAGTACAAAAGACTCTGGGGATTCAATGGGAGTGACCCACAGTGATGGGGTTGTAGGAGGGAGGGGAGCAGACATGCCATGTGACATCAGTGACCCTGTGGGTTGGCTAGCTCTCCCCGACTCCCTGCCTTAGCAAAAACTGCAAAGAAAAGTCAGAGACTTTTTCACAAATCTCTGAACCTAAGATGTGTGGCATTCATTTAAAATGTTCATTTCTACAAATATAATCCATAAACAACTAGTGGGTTAAAAACACACCATCCGTTTCCAGGTGGCTTTCTCTGATCCTCCTGAACGTTCATTAATTCATTAACCAGATCTTTACTAAAACTTTTGTTGAAATAACATTCTAGGCCCAAGATGGAGCTGCTCCTGCTCAGGGTGCCACATGGGCAAACAGAAACTAAGATAACTTTTGTATGCCTGTAAATACTCCCCTTGGCCAGAAGTGCAGTATATATCCGGTCAGCCAATCCCCAAACCCCAACATTGGGTTTACTTAGTTCCTTGTTCCTTCTCACTCCAAACAAGGTTGACTATGTGGCCCCAACCAATCACCTATTTTCTATTTTTCTCTTCCTTGTTCTTTATTCTTTATCCTATAAAAGCTTCCTGCCTTCTGCCCCATTTTGAAGCTCCTCAAAAAGAGACTGTTCATTTCATGAAGTGTTCTTGTTTGTATCACCTAATTGTTTTTTGTTTTGTTAATCATTTTTGAACCGTGCATAGTAAGTGGGGATCCAGAGAATGTCAGGGCTGGAGAGGGTTTAGGAGTCCCCTTCTTTCCATCTATCCATTTATTCAACATAGAAACTTCCACACTGAGCTCCAGTGTGCCAGGCACTATGCCAGGCAACAAGAATAAGATGTAATCCAGCCAACTGTGCTTCTGGTGAGAAATCACTGTCCCCTGATTTTGTTCAGATCTGTGCATAGACTTAGAAAAGAGCCTGCATGTTGGAGAACGTGAGTGTAGAGTGTTTGGAGAACAGTAGGGGGGGATAACTTGCTACTTCCTAAGGCAGCTCCACCTGAGTAGTTTTGACTGTGAGGAAGTTCATGTGCCACTTTGTCAAAATCATCCTGGTGAGGTGAAGTTTTCACATTTACAAAATGTTTCTCTTTTTCTCTAGTAATATTTTTAATTAAGATTGTCTTTTCCTGATATTTATCGCAGCTTTCTCTTGATTAGTGTTTCCATGGAACTTCTTTTTGCCTTATTTTGTTTTCAGCATTTCTGTATCATATATTTCAAGTATTCTTTTATAAGCAGCATATCATTGAGTTTTACCATACTGACAATCACGTACCTTCTGATTGAAGCATTTAGCCCACAAACGTAATATAACTACTGAAATATGTGTTTGAATTTGCCATCTAACTGCTGGCCTTCTATTAACTCCACCTTTTCTACCTTGCAGATTTATTGTATTTTATTTTTCCATTTTCCTAGTATCTGGGTAGTTTTTTTTTATAAATATATTTTATTCATTTTTTACAGAGAGGAAGGGAGAGAGATAGAGAGTTAGAAAGATCGATGAGAGAGAAACATTGATCAGCTGCCTCCTGCACACCCCCTACTGGGGATGTGCCCGCAACCAAGGTACATGCCCTTGACCGGAATAGAACCCGGGACCTTTCAGTCCGCAGGCTGACACTCTATCCACTGAGCCAGACCGGTATCGGCTAGGGTAGTTTTATTTATATTCTTTTTCAACCGTTTTTGTTGTTATAATGAAGATGACAGCAAGAATACTTGACATATCAAATTCTAATAAAAGTTAGTACTTTTACTTCTTCCAAGGTATTGCAGGGACTTTTCCTTGCTATTCAGTGTGTTCTGAGACCAGCAGCATAAAAATAACCAAGGAGCTTGTTAAAAATGGAAAATTTCCAGAGCCACCCCAAATCTTTTGATCAAAATCTACAATTTAAAAAGATTCCCAGATGATTCATATATTAAAAGTTTGAGAAATTCTGCTTTACAGCACTTTGTTTATTTATTCTTTCATAAACTTATGAGATGTAGCAACAGCAGTACTCAGAGGGAAATTAATAGCTATAAATGCCCATATTAAAAATAGAGATTTCATATCAATAACCTAACTTTACATCTTGTGAAGTTAAAAAATAAAACACAGCTACTACACTGCAAATGATAAAAAGGAAGTAAAGATTAGTGTGAAGATAAATTATATAGAGACTAGAAAGAAAATAGAATCAACAAAACAAAATTGGTACTTTGAGAAGATCAACAAAACTGACAACATTTAGCTAGACTGACAAAAAATATATAGAGAATAAGCAAATAACTAAAATTAGAAATAAGTGTGGGCAGTACTACCAATCTTACAGAAAAAAAAATAGTAACTGTAGAGAATGCTATGAACTACACCAAAAAAAAAAAAATAGATGAAAATGACAAATTCCTAGAAATACACAAATTACTTAAACCAATTCAAGAAGAAATAGATCATCTCAACAGATCTACAACAAGTAAAGGGATTGAACCAGTAAGCAATGAACTCTCAATTAAGATTAATCTTTCCCAACTCTTCCAAAAAGCAGAAGAGGAGGTATTAATTTCTAACTCATTCTATAAAGCCAGCATTACTCTGACACTAAAACTAGATAAAGATATCACAAGAAAATGAAATTACAAACCAATATCCTTATGAGTATAGATGTCAAAATCCTCAACAAAATACTAGCAAACAAAATCTAACAGCATGTTACAAGGATGACTAAATGGAACTTGTCCTAGGAATGCAAGGGTAGTTCAACTTAAGAAAATCAATCAATGTGTATACCATATTAATATACTAAAGGAAACTCACACATGATTGATTATCTCAATTGACAAAGATTTGAACTTAACAAAGTCTAACACCCTTTTATAATAAAAAACACTCAGAAATCTACAAATATAAGAAAACTCCCATGACAGGCTACAAGGCACATATGAAAAACCCACAGCTAACATTTTACTCAATGGTGAAGGACAGAAAGCTTTTCCCCTAAGATAGGAACAAGCCAAGGATGCTCACTTTTACTGCTGTTATTCAACACTGTGCTGGAAATTTTAGCTAGAGAGCATAAAAAATAAATAAAGGTATCCAAATTGGCAAGATATAGGCAGCCTATCAATGATTCTCTCTTATCATTGATATTTCTATCTCTCTCTTCCTCTCCCTGTCCCTCCCTCTCTGAAATCAATAAAAATATATTTTAAAATATATAACTGCCTACTTTTTATTATAGACTCACTTCAAATGTAATGGAATATGCAGTTTGAAATTAATTAGAAAAAGGTATATCATGCAAACTTTAATAAAAAATAGGCAGAAGTGCCTATATCAGCACCAGGTAACATATATTTCAAAGCAAAGAAAATTACTAGACAGAAACAGAGAAGGGCATTATTATATGATAAAATGGTCACTCCAAAAGAAGACACAGTAATCTTAAATATATATGTGAAACAACAGAGATACAAAACAAGAGAGTAATTTACAATTATAGCTGAAGACTTTTAACACCTGTCTCTTGGGGATTGATAGAACGACTAGATAGGAAATCAGTCAGTATATAGAAAAACTCAACAATGCAATAAATCAACAAGATATAATCAACATTTCTAGAACATTTCACCACCAACAAAAAATACACATTCTTGTCCATGCTCATGGAACATATACTAAGGGAAATACGCAGGGAAATAAAAACCTCAACAAATTTAACAGAAGTAAAATCATTCAGAGTGTGTCCTCTAACCACAATAGAATCAAACTAGAAATTAATAATAGATATCAGGAAAATCTCCAAAAAATTGGAAACTAAACAGAACACTTCTAAATTATCCATGGGTCAGAGTGAATCTCAAGGGAGATTTAAAAAAAATACATCATACTGAACAAAAATGAAAATGCCACATATTAAAATTTGTGGGATAGCTAAAGCAGTGCAATTTAATTTAATAAAGCATAGAAAATCATATCACTAAATGCTTATAATAGAAAAAAGTATCTAATAAAAGAGAAACATGCAAATTAACCATAACTTCACTATGATCCCAAGCTACGCCCACCAGCCAATCAGAGCGACTATATGCAAATTAACCCAACCAAGATGGTGGCCAGCAGCCATGGAGCTGGAGCAAGCAGGAGGCTTGGTTGCCCCGGCGATGGAGGAAGCCAAGCTTCCCGCCTGCCCTGGCTGGCTGTGGCCTCCGCTCAAGGCAACAAAATTTCAATTATAGAAGATAAATAAATCCCAGATACCTGCTTCCAGCCAGCCTCCACTGGGAGCTTGGGTGGC
>NW_005353910.1:409020-427934 GCF_000412655.1 Myotis brandtii | reverse complement strand
GCCCTCAGCCCCTCACCCAGGCTGGCCAGGCACCCCAGCGGGACCCCCACCCTGATCCAGGACACCCTTCAGGGCGAACCAGCCAGCCCCCACCCATGCACCAGGCATATAATAAAAGGGTTATGCGCAAATTGACCCTAACAGCAGAACGAATGGGAATGACTGGTCACTATGACACACACTGACCACCAGGGGGCTCAATGCAGGAGCTGCCCCCTGGTGGTCAGTGCGCTCCCACAGGGGGAGCTCTGCTCAGCCACAAGCCAGGCTGATGGCTGCCAGCACAGCATTGATGGCGGGAGCCTCTCCCTCCTCCTCAGCAGCAATAAGGATGTCGGACTGCAGCTTAGGCCTGGTCCCCGCTGGCAAGTGGACATCCCCTCAGGGCTCCTGGGCTGCCAGAGGGATGTCTGCCAGCTTAGGCCTGACCCCCCGGGGAGCGGGCCTAAGCCAGCAGGTGGACATCCCCCGAGTGGTCCCAGACTGGGAGAGGGCACAGCCCAGACTGAGGGACGCCCCCGAGTGCACAAATTTTTGTGCACCGGGCCTCTAGTTAAATTAATAATCTAAGCTCTTACCTCAAGAATCTAGAAGGCCAAAATAAACCCAAAGCAAGCAGAAGGAAATAATAAAGAACAGAAATTAAAGTGAAAACAGAGAAATAGGAAATTTTCTTAAGACTTGACACCTTTTGGATACCTTTTGCATGACCCATAAAGGGAAAAATTGATATATACCACTTCGTACTCACCTCTCCAGGCCAGAAAAATCCATTGTCATTTATATACACATCTTTAAAGCCAACGTTAGCTATACCTGCAGACTTATACACTTACACCCACACTGTGATGTCCCCAGTTGTGTGTGTGAGAACCCCCAAGATCTGGTGGGGGGCTTGAGGGCAGGAGCCTGGCAGGTCAGCAGGAAGGGCTTCCTCAAAGTGAGGCAGGCACTGAGAGCACCGCTCAGAAGGGCACAGATCAGGTAAGTCATAACATCAAATAAGCAAGTGTGGCAGGCTTAATTAAGGCATGTCATGATTAACATGGCCCAACATGCATAATTAGGCAGAGGAATTGGTAAGAAACGTGTTTTGAGAGTATGAAAGCAAGATATACTAGTTGGAGGTACAAGAATTCACAAGAACATTCAAAGACCTTTTGATGGAGGCGGCTCACATTTGAAGCTTGGGAACAGACAAATATTGATTAATAGAACATGTATAAGTTATGGGCAATATGCTGGGTGTGATGCTAGGAATAGCAGAATATTGCAATCAGGAACAAAAGAGCAACGAAGGGTACAAAACTTTCAGTTATGAGTAAGTTTTTTTGAAACTAAAGTACAGCACAGTGACTAGTTATAATAATGCATTCATTATAAACTTTAAATTTGCTAAGAGAGTAATCTCGTGTCTCACATACACACACCAAGAGGAAACTAAGCAGTTTGTGGTAACCATTTCACAATGTATACATACATCAAAGCATCGGTTTGTACAAAGACATTTTTTGTCAAAAATAAACAAAAAATGTTTTATAAAATACAAGGTCAGAAATGATATCTTACAAATAAATGCCTAGGAAGTCTTTGGGACTTTCCAGGCCCCAGGAGTGTATGAGGCTATTCTCTTTGCAAAGCATCTTAAAAAACCTAGCAGCCCTTGGGAACAGGAATCCTAGAACATTAGAGCTGGAGTTAGGGATCACCAGCTCTCCCTGCAGTGTGTGTTTAAGTAAAAGAACCCAGGTAAGAGGCTAAGTGGTGTCCCAAGGTCCTGAAGCAAGTTTATAGCAAAGCCCAGACATCCTTAATTCAAGTAAACTCCTTTAGGACACGGAATTAGGTGGTCTTTAGTTTATGTCCTAGAAATAATTAAAACAAGTGGTCTTTCCGCCCTTGAAATGGAGTGGAATTGTCTTCAAACCCCTATACTATGACTTGCAGTGGTAGTCCAAAGTGTGCTTACAGCCTTCTCCACATTTCCAAAGTTTAGGTGGGTGTCTAATGCTCTCCTGGCTGCCTTTTTTAAGGAGAGACTTTCTAGGGTGCTACCTTTCCACACTTACAACTCCGTAGTATCCACAATATCCATCCAGTCATATTAGGTGCCTCCTGCCACAGATTCAAGGGAGCTACCTTAATTACATATTTAATTTTTTAAATTGGTTTCTAGATGTGTCAACTTTTATCATTGGTAACTTTCATCTAGTAATTCTTTAGAAACTAAAGGCTGAAATTAACACAAACTTTACATAAAATAACCCTTGCACATCATGGGTGCCCCTTGGGCATCTGGCTGTGATGTATGGAATAACTATATCATAGAGATCAGTTAGATTCCCTGTAACATTGGCCAGAGAAGAGAAGCCTGGAGGATCTGGAAGTAATGAGTGACCTCTTTAAAAATCAGTTTAGTCCTAACCGGTTTGGCTCAGTGGATAGAGCGTCGGCCTGCGGACTGAAGGGTCCCAGGTTCAATTCCGGTCAAGGGCATGTACCTGGGTTGCAGGCACATCCCTAGCAGGGAGTGTGCAGGAGACAGCTGATCGATGTTTCTCTCTCATCGATGTTTCTAACTCTCTATCCCTCTCCCTTCCTCTCTGTAAAAAATCAATAAAATATATATTTAAAAAAATCAGTTTAATAGTCACTGAAAATAGTATCTTATTTTTAAGTAACCTGCTAAATTTCTGCAGAATCAGCTTCCATAGCATGGTTATTCTCTCAAGCCAAATAAATAAACAATCCTTATAAAGGTAATATTAAATGGTAGTTGTTATTAATATCTCTTTTTAAAATCCATGAATGTCATGTGTGGTAGAGACTAAGTTGTTGCACTTATGGTGTCCTTGTTTGTTTAGATTATTGTATGAACATCCACATATTTTGTCTGCCCCCCTCCACCCCAAATACATCAGCTAAGCCACTACCACACAAAACAAAGCCACTTTTCTAACCAATTTTAGACTTGGGTGTATTTGTTGAGAATTACAATGTACTGCACATCAGTACCATGTTATAGGTGGTTACAGAAAGTGGATGGATCTGGAGTAAGATAACATTTTACTATAATTAAACAAAGATATATTAGGAAGGAAACAAATAATACTCGCAGAACTTCCCAAGTCCTTGAAGGCAATAAAGAAAATATGAGTCAGAGACCATTGACTTAACAAATGGATGACTTTATTCAGAGAAAAGGACAATAATGGTATTTGCTTCAGACCATCCAGGAAAACAAGCACGCAGACTTATACAATGCTTTGGCTTAAAAATTATTCATAATATTGATGTTAATCCTGATGTTTAAAGAATCAGATGGGACATAGGTGTCAAAAACAAACCATAAAAACACAAGCTTGCATAGATGAGTTAATATAGACATGTAAGTGGCATTTAAGGGAGGCTTGAGCACTGGAGAGTCCAAAATGACATTCCCACCTCAACCTCCCTATACACATGGAAGTCACCAGCACCATGTTTCTCGTTTTCCTCGATGAGGTCATGAGCAGGAACGACTTGTGCTGTGTGAAGGTGAATTAAAATAGACTGTTTCCATCAGCCTAGTCCAGACGGGTGAATACATACCCACCAGTTGCCATCATCAATCACCTTTAAGGCATTCACAGAAGAGTCCCTCACAGTTTCACTGAATCTCTAGATAGGCATGTGGTTGTTTGAGGTGGCCTCAGGTGACTGTCTTTCCTCAAGGTTCTGTTCAGTTCCATGGAACAACTATTTTAAAGCTGACGTTCTCTCTGGGGCTTGGATACAAACTGACCAGCACTTGGGATAACGTCTCACAAGTTTAAACATATTTACAATGTCAAAAGGTTTCTTACCAATGAATCTGAAAATGCCTGGGTACCATGCAGGATCTCTCTCAAAAGAGCACTCTTCCAAATTGTAAGACAAATGACAGCACCACCTCACATTTCCTGAGCAACTTGATTTATATGAGCTCTCCTGTACTTTATAATTCAGCACCTTTCAAAATATAATATTGTGCTGGGATGGATTCTTCGTAAGGAAAACACCATTCCAGAGAATTCTCATTTTGGATCATCACTTTTATATGCTATCTTCCCACTATACCTCATCCTTATTTACAATACTTCATGAAATAAATATTGGGTTGCCCTGAAGAGGCAGATGAAAAATACAGCTATTTCTGAGGAAGGGCAGTGGACTTTCGGTTTATAGCAAGAGTTGAAGTTACAACCTGCAGGGACTTCAGAGACTAATTCAACCAGAAATTCTAAAAATATTGTGACATCAAAAACCCTCTTACTAAATTTAACAGCTAGAAGCTATTTTAGCAATGATGGTCTGAAATTCAGTGCAACAAAAACATATCCCAAGCATATGATGAGTAACAGGATATTCTCAACTTCTTCGCTGTTTTTAATCCTTCCTCTTTTGTGAAGGAAATGTCACTCAAACTGTCTTTCAATTCTTCTATTCTTTACACGTGAACCTCAGCAATAAGTAATGGGGCACTGAGTTATACAATTAATTCTGTCCTTATCTGAAATGCTAAAACCAGCGTAGTGCTGGCTCCCTATGCAATGAAGAGGTACTCAAAAGGAAAAGAACATTTCTAGTTTGCTGAAAATACACAAATGCATACTAAATCTACTAGGAACATGTTTCTAGGCAGTTTTCACAAATTTATAAGGGAAAGAGTGGTTTTTAGGACTAGGTATTTCCAAACCAACATGATTATTTAGATGATTATGTGTGTTTGTGGCATCAGAAATAACCTTTAAAAAAAACTCTGGTGTCTTCCCTATGATAGCAGAAGTCTTCCTGGTAAATTTTCTGTTAAAAGAAATAAACCAGAAGATTCTTCACACCAATAAATCTCCAATTTCAAGTAAAGGTCTCTATTTTGTTCAGTTTTCTCTTTTTGTTGTTAACAGTATGCATTTCAATACATAAGAGTGTTGATGAAATTCTTATAAAACAATAATGAATTGACTTCAATGCATAATAGAACCTTTAGAAATACCTTCTACATAGTCATAATGGGGAAAGACAGTCAACTCCCAATTATTCAGGAAGTGATAACCTGAAGGATCTGGCCTGGAACTTCTACCAGCCTTTTTGATCATGCCACTGCTCATCCACAGACAGAGAGGCAACTTGAAATGAAATGATGTATCTACCTGTCAGTGTATAGGTTACCCATAGCTCAGTGGAAGGAGGTCCAAAGCTCCTCATGGCAAAAATGTTTGGGGATCACCTGTGAATTTTATATCTCAATGGAGAGTTGACAGTCATTTACATGTTAAGAAGTACAATACTCTGACCTCGATTGGAATCAAATTAATTTAAGGCAATACTGCTCCTCAGACATTGCTGACATAAAGTGCAGGTCTCATCAGAAAAGTGACTGTAGAAGTGAGATTGTCCCAGTTTACCTCTTCCTTCTTGACTTCTCCACAATTAAATTTCAACATTTCCAACAACAGTTAAATGGCAAGCGCAACAACAGCCTTGACTCATCCCTGTAATGATCAGGGAGCAAAGGTTCTTCCACTAGGAATTTGGATGACTTTGTGCCTCATGCAGCTTTATCAGGACAGTCTCCAGTTTGCTTCTCCCTGCCCATATTACCTATTGTGGGCTAAGGGGAAAACGGGATTCTATCAATAGGAAGATAAGCAGTTATGGCTTTAAGACTCACAGGCACCACCAGATGTGAAGAGAAAATGGGACCATTTATCTAGTCACTTCTCTGACTAAGAGCAGTAAGGAATGAACAAAGTACTTTAAAAACCTGTTTTTTCCTTTTAGCTAAAAGAACAGGTTTTTATTTTTTTATGATTGTTTCTAAAAAGCCAATGCTATCAGAATATGGCACACTATGTACAGGGGAGTCTAACTGATCAGTGTTTACTTCCCACGTGACCATTCCCTACACAACTGTGGCACACTATGTACAGGGGAGTCTAACTGATCAGTGTTCGTGTTCACTTCCCACGTGACCATTCCCTACACAACTGCTGTTTTCCCAAAAGGGAAAGAAGTCTTTGAATGCAAGTTCTATTCTGTTCTCAGTCCCCCCAAAAGCTGATTACTTGTTCCTTTACTTGGCTGAAGATCTTACAGCCAATCACCACAGTTAGCTTTTAAGGAAATTATCACTGAATAAATAAATAATCTTGATATTCCCCAAAGTGGTTTTTATACAAAGGCAACACTCATTAAAAATCAAGGCTCTATGGTAAACTGAATGCACCATATTATAACAGGTGTTTCCAAAGAACAAGTTGGCACAAGACAAATTTAAAGAATATTTGACAGTATTAAAATAAAAATAATTATCAGTTAAAAGTTCATTATTTTTACACCAGAAAGTCCTGATATTGAGGGAAAGGTATGGTCAAAGTCAGCAATCAATATTCATCATCCAAGTTCGGCTTCAGGCCACAGTAGAGAAGAAAAGGGAAAATGGGTCCAGTTCATAATGTTCTTTGTGAGTTCTATGGAACACAAGGCCAAATATCACCCATTGCGGAATATGTTGATCTAGATCCAAGTGGTCACTGCCATTCTGAAAAGTTTTCCTCCTGGGAGCAACTATCCATATCTTTCTCTTCTAATTCACATGTTTCTATGATCAAAAGACATATAGTCTTTCTTGCCATTCATTAGACTGTTCATTGCTGGTTATTGTAAAGACATTTGAGGAACAGAAATTTGATGGTATGCAAAGTGCCTTTCTAAAAATCTCAGTGTTTTCTTAAAGTGAGTGTAGCAACTGTCTAGTCTCCCAATAAAAATAATATGGCTGATGGTGGTTTGACACTAGAATCAAAAAAAATTTTTTTTTCAACTCAGAACATTTAAGCTGACCATATCTCGCTTTGCTACTAGGCAATGACTTACAACAAAAGTTAGGCTGGGGGAAGGGGCTGTTATCTGTCCAGTATAAGGCTCCTTAACACATTGTGCTCATTCAGCAATACTGGTGCTAATAGAGCCTGGCCTCCAGAGAACAGAGGTATAGAAACAGAAAAATTTTCCAAGGCCAGAAGCATTTGTTTACATCACAACATTAAAGCATAATACATTGTGGGCCTAAAAATTAAGTTGCCTGTGTTCCAGCAGTAGGAACAGGAAAAAAATAAATGCTTCCACATTTATATAGAAATGACACAGTGTAAAGCAGAGAATATAGTGAAGAATGTTTGGCAGTTCCTTAAAATACCATTGTTAGTTGCTTTTATAGTCTCAAAGCTAATTACATTATTTGAATGAGAATAAGAGGATTTAGCTGGTTGAGTTTGATTTCTGTCTCCTTATTCACAGGGAAAGAATTACTCTGATATGCTTTAAAAAGAGTGTTTGCTTTATAAAAAAAATTAAGTTAAATTAAAATATTCTAAAAAACCAATCATTTAAAAACCTTAAAAAAATCAAATTTTCAATACAGATGTTGAATTGAGTGTCACAAAGGAAATATCACCTTTGGTCACTCACTAAGACAGTTGAAACACTAACATTCTGGTTAAGTGTTAAGTGGCCTGACAGTTTTGAAGGAAATATATCCAGTTAGCATTTCATAATAATAAATACAATTGAATAAAGTACATGAGAAGCAAGAGGAATGCAGAATTTAAAAAGTAAAACTGATCATTGCATGAGATATAAAAATAAACATTTATAAAATAAAAATATGGCAAATGATATTGCTCATTTGCTTAATTATCAAATAAAAAAAACACTGTTATTGTTTTTTTCTTTAAAGCTACCATAAAAACTTTTTAAAATATGAAGCAAAATCACAGGGCAGACAAAAAACAATGTAAGTCAACAAGGCCTAAGCTTTGGATATTGAAACCACCCTCTCTGCAATTGGACTTAAGGCCAGGACCCCATTTTGTTTGCCATTGGCTAAATGAAGGCTTTTATTCATGCATTTCATCATGGCCATTCAAAGTCCTGTTATTTTGCCTTTCCCCATTTCTCTGAAGTAACTACCTCCCTTAGGGTTTTGTTTCTTTATCATTCTCCTCAAAGTTAACTCTTAGACACCTTTTGCCCAAATTCTTACAATCCAAACACTTTCTGAAACTAAAGACCCTTCTCAAAATGAAACACCCACATCCACTCTCAAAACTACTCTTAATAGCTTTTCCTGAATATTGCCTGACTTTAAAGTCTATCCAGAAAGATAAGGCAAACTGAAGGCATTTCCCAATGGGAAAAGAATGGGTTACGAACTTTTTTCTAGTCACCTACACATTTCTTTCCTAAACAAAAACCGTACTAGAATGCCAAAAACGTCAGATTCATACCATGAAAAATTATAGGCAGTCAAGTTGAAGGGATATTACACACACATATATATACGTATATATATATATGTGTGTGTGTGTGTGTGTGTGTGTTTGTGTGTGAGATTGACATTTGTGTTAACTAACTAGTATAGGAAAATAAGCATTTCCATAAGGTTTGAAGTTAGACAAAGACTATTTCTTGAAGAGGAGTTTAAGGTCTTGTATAAAGGATCCAATGACCATATATCATTAACGATGTGTAGAACTAAATACATGCATAAAGAAGTACTTTATTAATTTCGACTTGATGTTGAATTATCTATTTATTGAGAAGTACATAAAATATTTTTGAGGTTGTCAACAAATATTGTTATGTGTTTTACGCAAGAGGAAAACTTCTATCTATGGCCAGAGAGGATGATGAAATCATCATTTATAAACACCTCTTTCAATTCCACTTGCCTTGGCTATATAAAGGAATGTAAAATAAGAGAAGGGATAGAAAGTTTTCATTTTTAGTTGACTTTACACAGACCTGAGTTAGGATATTATAGAATTAATTTTTTCCAATTAATACTAATCAATGTGCAATGCCCAGAGGCTTCAGAAGTCTCGACCTATTGATGAAGCAATAGCAAGAAAGTGTTAGAGAATGCCATCTAGGTCAATTTTCCCTGGAGGGTGTGTATAAGTATCTGCAAAATCTCTATAGTCAGAATAACACATTTTAATTGTTCCAGGTATGATCTTTTTAAAATACTTTATGGTTGTGATTTTTTTTTCTTTTCCTAAAAAGTACAAAAAGCAAAAGGCTCTTTTAATATACCATATACTAATGAACCCCAAAACAACTGTTTCTTACATTCTTCTATTCTCCATTTCATCCAAACATTGTTTTATTTACCTTGATCATATCTTCACTAAATTCTAATTGCTAAGTAAAGTATACTCCCTAGATACCAATATTTCATACCTAAGAAAAAATGGCATTTTATAGATCTCTTAGACACTGTATCCATGGAAGTATAAGCAGTGTAGAGGTGGTCAATATTCAGAAGCTAGATTTTCTTGTACTGCCCAAGTGATCAGAAATAACCAAAACATTTTAAATGCATTAAAATTATTTATGGTCAGAAAAACCCTTTAGGATAAATCCCAGGAGTACAAACATAGGAGGAAAAAATAAATGTGGAATGCATTCTGCATCATCCAGTAATATTTGCTACAGTGAGTCCGTTTTCAAGGCAGATTCGTAGGTTTTTACTGCTTATAATGGAAGCCTGGGGAAGAGAGAAAAAAAGAAGAAACAACATTAAGAAAAAAAAATCTTTGAAAATAAGCAAGGAGGTGAGGGTGGGTAGGGAGAGGTCAAGGGGGGAAAAAGAAAAAAAATGTGAATATATTTGATCTGTAACAGTATCTTATAAAAAACCACAGTAGTTTAAATAAGTAATTTTTATAGATAATTTAATAATGTTATAATGTCATTCTTAGGATTTGATTCATTGCTCAGTGATTTACCATTGTGCAATCAATAAACATAGGTTTATGGAAAAAATAAAAATAAAATAAGCAATTAACAGATTCAATGCAATCCCTATCAAAATACCAATGGCATTTTTCACAGAACTAAATCAAAGAATCCTAAAATTTATACGGAACCACAAAATACCCCAAATAGCCAAAGCAAACTCTTAGAGAAAAAGAACAAAGTTAGAGGTAGCATACTATCAGATATCAAACTATATTACAGGGCTATAGTAATCAAAACATTATGGTACTGCATAAAAACAGATGTATGGATCAATGTAACAGAATAGAGACCCCAGAAATAAATCCATGGTTATATGGGTCAATTCCTCTATAACAACAGAGGCAAGGATATACATTGGGATAAAGACAGTCTCTTCAATAAATGGTGTTGGGAGAATTGGACAGATAAATGAAAAAGAATGAAACGACATCACTTTCTTACACCATATACAAGAATAACTTCAAAATGGATTGATGACTTAAATGTAAAGATTGGAGACTATAAAACTCCTAAAAGAAAACATAGGCAGTAAACTCTTTGATATCATTCTTAGCAATATTTTCTTTTTTGGATATGTGTCCTTAAGCAAAGGAAACAAAATAAAAAAAAATAAAAAAATGGGACTACATCAAAGTAAATAGGTTTTGCACAATGAAGAAAACCATCAACAAAAAGAAAAAGACAACCTACTGAATGAAGAGAAAATCTTTGCCAATGATACATCTCATAAGGGGTTAACATCCAAAATATATAATAAGAAAGTCAAACAACTTAACACCATGAAAACAAATACTCCAATTTAAAAATGGGCAGAGGACCTGAACAGACACTTCTCCAAAGAGGTCATTCAGATGGCCAATAGACATCTGAAAAGATGCTCAACATCATTAATCATAAGAGAAATGCAATTTAAAACCACAATGAGATATCACCTCATATACCTGTTAGAATAGCTATCATCAATAAATCATCAAACAAGTGTTGGCGAAGAGGGGAAGAAAAGAGAACCCTCATGCACTGTTGGTGGGAATGAAGATTGGTGCAGCCACTATGGAAAACAACATGGAGATTCCTCAAAAAGTTAATTACCACAGATGGAGCAATTCCACTTTGGGGTATTTACCCAAAGAAACCAAACCATCAATTTGAAAAAAATATACATAACCCTATATTCACTGCAGCATTATTTACAATAGTCAAGATATGAAAGCAACCAAAGTGTACATCTATAGACAAGTAGATTAAAAAGCTGTAGTACATATATACAATTCAATAAGAAATCTCGCCATTTGGGACAACATGGGTGGACCTAGAGGGTATTATGCTAAGTGAAATAAATCTGACAGAGTGAAACAAATACTATATGATTTCACTTATATGTGGAATCTAAAAAACAAAGTAAAGCAGAAACAAACTCAGAGATCCAGAGAACAAATTGATGATTGCAAGATGGGAGGAGGTTGAGAGATTGGGTGAAAAAGGTAAAGGGATTAAGATGTACAAGTTGGCAATTATAAAAAATAGTCACAAGGATTAAAGTACAATACAGGAAATATAGTCAATAATATTTTAATAACTATTCATATTATCAGATGGGAACTATACTTATTGAGGTGATCACTTGGTAAGTTAAATAAATGTCTAATCACTATGTAGTACACCTGATACTAATATAGCATTGTATGTCAACTATAATTAAAAATACTTTAAAAAATAAAAAATTATAAACCTTGAAACTCAGTTTTTCTCCCTGCTTAAGCATAATTATTTATCTTTATTTATATGTATTTCAAGTGAATCATATTTTCTTTGTTCTTGATTACAAAATATTTACATAAGGAATCAATGTGGTAGCCCGGCCCATGTGGCTCCTTGGTTGAGAGTCAACCTATGAACCCGGAGGTCATGGTTCTATTCATAGTCAGGTTGCAGTCTTGATCCCCAGTGTGGGGCAAATGCAGGAGGCAGCTGATCAATGTTTTTCTCTCATCATTGATATTTCTGTCTCTCTCCCTCTCCCTTCCTCTCTGAAATCAATAAAAATATTCTTTTAAAAAAAGAATCAATGTATTATTTTAATATTATGTACTAAATATATGTTGAGAACAGAAAGATACCCCTTAAAAGTAATGCAGGTTTATAGTTTAAGGAAAAAAGAAATCATTAGCTACTTCCCATTAAACCAAGGATGGTAAAAAGGCCACCAAAGAATGGGAATTGTAATTTATAGGTTGTTTTGATAAAGTCCAACTAATCCCATCTTTTAAATAATGTCTTTTGTCTTATTTTCAACATTAGATGATTATCAGAATGGAGGGGTTGGGGGCAAAAGAGCTTTAAAAAATACCAATTACTAGCAACCTCCCTCCCCTTGAAATTCTTATGTAATTGGTTTGGAGTGGCACCTATACATTGGAATTTTGTAATGACTGCAAAAAAAAAAGTTAAAGATGTTTGGGAAAGTTAGATCTGGAAAAGGATAATAAAAACATTACCTAATAAATCTTTGAAGAAACCATAAGAAATAATAAACATCAATATCTAGCAAGTCAACTGCAATCTGCTTTCAGATATTTTACTTATATGACTCTAACAACACAGATACTATTAAAATCACCTCCATTTTTAGATGAGGAAATTAATGTAAGAAAGTATTTCATTATCTCATTTTAGACTATCTTAAAAATACACTTTAGTGAATGCATATGCTTTAAAGAACTACATTCAACCATTTCAACCATTCCTTTCATTTTAAAGATCTGGTCCAACTTAAATCTCATATTCTTTCCTCATTTTCTTTGTCCCATTTTTCTTTTGCATAAGTGTTTTATGTGCTGTGTGTATACATGTGTGTACTTTTAACTCCAATAACTAGAGTTTTGGGCAGATGGGAATAAAAGCTAAAACACAAAAATCCCAGGAAATCTAAATTGTGGCCATAGTTACCCTTTAAGAATCTGATGAAAGCAATGAAAACTCTCTGCAGGAGAATGGAAATACATAAGAAAATCTTGCATTCAATTTAAGGTGTTTTGTTTCTGTATTTTTAAAAATTATCTTTACTAAATGAAGAATATTATAATGCTCTGCGGAGAGGAAGGAGAACTAATTTTTCCACTCTAGTGATCTATAAGCCAGCATTTGATTTTTCCACCATAACACAAGGATTACTTAAAAAGATCCTACACTTGACCATATATATTTTTCTTACCTTTATGAGAGGACTCTGATTTTGAGAAATGACGTGTGGAATAAGTGTAATCCAAATCCTCAGCATCTGTCATGGTAGGTGGTGGCGGCCTGGAGGGAGGTCTGAATTTAGAGATATTCTAAGTGCTGGTGACTACAATTCTACTGCTCATTGGATCACATGGTAAAAACATTTTCGGTACAAATGCAAAGTCAGAATGTTTGAGAATTCTCACTTTAGTTCCTGGCCAGTTGCATGACCTTGGATAAATTATTTTATCTTATTGTTCCTTTATTTTTATGCACATAGTTCAATAAAAATGCATATTTTTGAATACCCATTATGTGTGAAGCGTTATGCTAAGAACTAGAGAAACAAAGATTAATGTGATGTGACCACTGTCCCTAATGAAAAATTTACTTTGTTTTGGCAGGTTTTACGAAGAAAAAGAGGAAGACAGAAAAGAATAGAAATGAAGAAAGTAATAAAGAAAGATAAGGAAGGACCAAGGAGAGGGGAAGAGAAGGGACATTGTTTTAACACACAAAATTTACTGCAAAATTATTTAATCCACTAGGTGGCAAAGGAGAGCTTAGAGAAGGAAAAGGCAGTCATATATTGGCAACTTTTCAAGTCAAAAGAAAACATTGGAAAAAAACATTGGAAAATTTGTACTGCTCTAAACTTTTTATTATTTTAATCATGTAACACAGATTTTTGCAAACATTTGGCTTTAATGAAGATGAAGAATAGAATCTCTTATTTTCCATTGTTTCCCAAAGGTATACTCAAATGTTGCATTAAATTATGGAACCACATAAGGTTAAGATTTGTCAACATATAACCATGTTGTAGGATATTTTGTGAACTAAATATACAATCTGGAAGGCATAAGTAGTCTGAAGTTTGGAAAGTTACAGTTAGTTAGGTACAATGGTCTCTGTCATATAAAAATAAATGCAAGTGTTTTCAAATTTCTCACCCTGTCCCCAAGCGGTAGGCCTCGCCTGTATATTCAGTATCTACAAGAGGTCAGCAAGGGATGTAAACTTATATATATAGTAAGGACTCCACTATAGATTTTATATGAATATATCTCAATTAATTAACTTTGAAGCTAAGCCTGCATAGTAGCTATCATACACATATTTTAGAGTCAGATTAGATAAGATGAGGTAAGTGATCTGTCCAAGTTCACACAATTGTTAAGTGGCAGACAGGGCTCAAACTCACATGGACTTCAAAACCAGTGCTCTTAACCACCATACTATGCTCTGCCACAGAGGTTTGTATTAGTGGCTGTGTCTTCATTCAAAACTACAGAGAAAAATAAAATACCAAGTAGTACTACCACTATAAAATGCTGTAGTTAAAAGAATTTGGAACTTGGGTTGAAACTTTTTCCAATTACAAAGTGGTATAATTCATTCAGATTGCCAACTGGTTCTCTATTTCTTTAGAAAGAGTAGAAAATCTTAGACAGAGAAATTGACTTTTGAGCATAAATGCTGCAAGCTCTGAGACTCTGCATCCCCTCTGCTACTATCATTGCTGCACTGAAATAAACATCTTGACCTACGCAGATCCACGGTTTTCAATCCTTGAAACCATTTCTTTCTATACAAATGGCTAAACGTTTCTACTATGACTATTTTTTTTTAATCCACACCTGAGGACATATTTTTATTGATTTTAGAGAGAGAAAAAGGGAAAGGGAGGAAGGGAGGGAGAGGGAGAGGGAGATCAATATGAAAGAGAAACATCAATTGGTTGCCTCCTGTATGCGCCTCAACTGGGCATCAAACCTGAAACTTTTTGGTGTACAGGACAACACTTGAACCAACTGAGCAACCCGGCCAGGAATACCATTAATTTTGAAAGAGGAATACATAGATTCTAACCAGAAAGCATACACTCTGATATTAGTTGCACAGACAGCACCAAGATAACAGGCTTTAATTTTTAACTGGGAACATACAGGTTACATAAAATCCTTCATTTTTGTTTTGTCATATATATATGATCTTTGTGTAAATGATATTTAAAGATAAATGTTCCTCTCTGGTCAAATAAGATTTCAGTTTTATTAGTCTTATGTAACTTTTCACTTATTTATAAGAGCCATTTTTCTATCAGATGCTCAAACCTCAGAGGGAAGGTAGGGGAGGGTGGGAGTAAGGGGGAGAGATCAACCAAAGGACTTGTATGCATGCATATAAGCCTAACCAATGGACACAGACAACAGGGGATGAGGGTGAGGGCAGGACTAGGGGGATGAGGGGACAATGGGGGGATAAAGACACATTTGTAATACCTTAATCAATAAAAATTTAAAAAATAAAAAAGAGCCATTTTTAATACATGTTCATTTGATTATTTATTCTTACAATATGCCAAATATTTTTAAGAGTGTCTATTACATTCCAAAAAGTTGTTTTCAACTTTAATAAACCTTCTTAATGGCCATTCCTGATTGTTCTACATTATCTGCTATAAAGATATTACTGTTTTAAAGAGCCCATGGACTTTCAAGATGGCAAAATAACCCTAAAGATTTTAATTCACTTGACTAAAAAAAGCATGACCTACATCTAAGGACCTACTGAGAACAGATTAGTTAGCTGTTATTTTACTTGGATATTTTAGGGATGTAAATAAAACTAAACCATGTAGTACTAAAATCTGCTTTAAAAATTGTTTGGCATGTGCTTAACTAAAAGCTACAAGAATAACTTATTTTGTGTGATTAGATAAACTACACCACTGTTGCACTAAGAGCTTTACAAACCTGATAAAATTTTCTAAAGGGTATTTATCTTCTGTAGGCCTTGAGTTTAAAAATAGAGGATGGGTTTTAAAGATTACGAAATACATTCACTTTAAGGAAACTAGCTGAGCAGTTTGTGGGCAATAAATGGCAACAACAGTGTATGTTTTCAGTGTAATAAATCTTACGTTTTAAAAATAAATATATTATTAGAAATCGGACCAAAATTCAAGGTTCTAATAATTAAGAGTTCTCAAAATGTCACACTTAGTGTTATTGTCTTTTTATATTTCACTAGAGGCCCAGTGCATGAAAATTCATGCACTGGAGGGGGTGTCCCTCAGCCTGGCCTGCCCCCTCTCACAGTCCAGGAGCCCTCAGGGGCGGAGGCAACCCAGCGATCAGGGGAAGACAATGCCCCGTCACACCTCTGCTGCTGCCACTGCTGGCAGCGCAAGCCTCGACCAGCCCTGGTTACCTGAGCCTCGGGCAGCCCTAGGCGGCTGGGCAGCCAACATCTGAGGCTTGCCTACACCTCGGGCCGGCCCTGGGAGGCTGGGGGGCTGAGGGGACTGGGGAACTCTGGAGGCAGGTGTGTGGCAAGGCGGGGCTGAGGAGACTGGGTTCCGCCATCTTGTGGCTGTGGGCGCTGCCATCTTTGAGGGCGTGGCAGTCAATTAGCATATTCCCTCCTTATTGGCTGTGGGCACCGCCATCTTTGCAATGGTGTGAGTGTCAATTAGCATATTCCCTCTTTATTAGATAGGATGTTCTCTACTCCTATTCCAATCATATTTTCTTTTGAAAAGCAACAGAAAGCAATGAAGAAAAAAGAAAAGGTTGCTTCCCCAGAGACCTAGAGGCTGACAACTTGAGGTGGAAAGACAGCAGCTGCTCCATTATTCTGACCTAAGACTGCTTGAGAGAAGTCAGAAAGTACATATCCCACATCCACAGTCATTTGACCTGGTGGGATTTAGAACAGTCTGCAATGACTCAAGGGAGTATTTGCCTAGGATGCTGAGACTCACACAAAAATGAATTTAAGCATGTGTAAATGTCAGGACTCCACCAATGTGATCATGAACCTCAGTAAAAAATTAAAACCTGAGATTTTAGGAAACAGTTTAACCTCGTCTCTTCTTAGCTGAGGGCATCAGTTCAGATGACAGAGGCAAGAACTGGTCCTAACAAAAAGCACATCCTTCCTTTCTATGCCCCAGCTTTGGTGAAATTCCCTGTCTTTCTGATTTGATTTGTTCAAACTCAATTTAAAAGACTGGAAACAAAAGTTTGAGAATACCCTGCAAGACTTGATATCACCTCAATGGCAGAAGCCTGGATGGATCTCCTCCCCAAAGAACAAACACGCCCCTCAGGCAACAACATCTCCTCACTCTCGGAAAAGTCAAGTCCTCACTCTCTGCTGTGGGTATCAACTTACCGTGCAGGCCTGTCATTCTTAGAGCGATGAGGTTCATCACTGTCTTTTGTCTTTGAGTGTGATTTAGCTGTTTTGGGCTATAAAAAAGAAAGAAAAAGAAGAACACATCCAGTAAACAAAGAAAGAAAAAGATTAGGTTTAGATAATATCTAAATTATGCCACACTACTCTCCTTTAATGATTTCAGGTTACTTACATTCAATTGAAGAACATAAAATATTTTTAAATACAATCACTCAGAGATTTTAAAAGAAGTTATAAAGGAGGTATGTTGGAGGCTGTCAGTGTAGTCAGGTGAGTGGGCTAACTAACCTCAGGTGAACATGCTCCCCTACGGCTGTGCCTGGCCACCCATTATTAACAGAATAGCTGCACAGCAGCTGAAAAGAACTGGCGGGTTTGTGCTCCTACCCTTATTTCTGAACACCTGACTTAGGGATGAGATTTCCAAACCAGAAAACGAAGGCCCATTTCATGGCATCTTTCCCAGGAGTAAAACTGTACCAGTGCCAGTTAAAAAATCTAGACAGCACAGAAGTTCTGATACTTGATAGAAATGTGGCCTGCCTCTTACTTTCCTGATTAATAATCCTTAATAATACCTACTCCTTCACAGTACTTTTCACACTGAGCTCATGTGTAAGAATTGGGGGCTATTCTATAAAAATGTGCCTGGCCGGCGTGGCTCAGTGGTTGAGCGTCAGCCTATGAACCAGAAGGTCATGGTTTGATTCCAGGGCACATGCCTGGGTTGTGGGCTCGATCCCCAGTGTGGGGCGTGCAGGAGGCAGCCGATCCATGATCCTCTCTCATCACTGATGTTTTTCTCTCTCGCTGCCTCTCCCTTCCGCTCTGAAATCAATAAAAATATAAAGAAAAAGAAAAATGTGTCCCCAAACTTCCTCCAGTGCGCTACTGAGTATGATATTTCTATGTGAATGTGGATCCCTGTGGGGAACGGGTGCATGTGCCCTGCAGGTGACCGTGGGGACAGCGCCAGCCAGTGTTTCTCTGGCCCCGCCCCTCTCAGGAGGCGCGAGGTCATGCTGACTCAGCACCTGCTCCTCCCAGGACTGAAGGCATTTCCCGGTATGGGCTGTGGGTGAGCCGGAGGTAAGCAGACGCAGCACTTACAAGACTTCAAATTAAGTCGCAATCTACACTAATAAAAGAGAAACATGCAGATTGGTGTCACTCCACTACTCCCACCAGCCAATCAGCCGAGTATGCAAATTAACCCAACAAAGATGGCGGTTAATTTGCATATGTAGGCGCCCAGCATCCTGGGAACAGTATCGGCACCCAGGTCACTCCGAGGTAGGCCCCGTGTGGGCCCTGAGCAGCCTAGGAAGGGCCTGAGCCAGGGGGCTCCTGGGCAGGGCCGAGCCTGCAAACAGAGCCAGGGGAACCCTGCCCAGGCCTAAAGCCTCAACCATAGGCTTTAGGCCTGGGCAGGGGCAGAGCCGGCCATCGGAGCTGCGGGGAGCCAGCCATTGGGCTGACCATCCGGAGGGAGCTGGGGTCCCCTGCCCAGGCCTAAAGCCTCAGTCAGAGGCTTTAGGCCTGGGCAGGGGCTGAGCGGTGATCGGTGTGAACTACAAAGGAAACACCTTTTCTGACCGCTCATTGTCTAAGCTCCCTGTATGCCACTGGTAATATTCTTAGTAACTTGGGTAATAAGAATCCAA
>NW_005353910.1:388225-407990 GCF_000412655.1 Myotis brandtii | reverse complement strand
GGTCGCCTCCCACAAAGGGAGGCCAGACTGCGGCTTAGGCCCGCTCCCCAAGGGGAGCAGGGAGCGGGCCTAAGCCATCAGTAAGACATCCCCTGAGGGCTCCCAGTATGTGAGGGGGGGAAGGTTGGGCTGAGGGACCGCTCCCCCCCAGTGCACGAATTTCGTGCACCGGGCCCCTGTGGGTACATAACCAGAGATGAAGCACAATATTAGTACTAGTGGCCTGGTGCATGGATTCGTGCACCAATGGGGTCTCTCAGCCTGGCCTGTGCCCTCTCACAATCTGGGATCCCTCAGAGGAAATCCGACATCCCCCGAGGGATGTAGCAGTATGGGAAGCAGCAGGCAGCCAGGGAGGAGCCCAAGCTGGTGCTGCTGTGCTGCTCCCATTCATCCTGGCCCAGCTGTGTCTGCTGCCACCGCTAGGTAGAGCTGCCGCAGAGGTGGAAGACACTCCCGCTGCTGCAGCTGTGCTCGACAGCCGTGAGCCCAGCTTCTGGCTGAGCAGCGCTCCTGCTGTGGGAGTGCACTGACCACCAGAGGGCAGCTCCTGTGTTGATTGTCTACCCCCTGGTGGTCAGTGCATGTCATAGTGACCAGTCGTAATGGTCGCTTAGGCTTTTATATATATAGATAGGGAAAGAACAGAGAGGAAAAAAAGGCCATCTGAAAGCACATGAAAACACTATGCTCTCCTGTAAGGTAAGTATAGTAAAACTAAGATTGCTCATGACCAGAGGGCACTCACACTTCGGTTGGTCTTAAAATGAATGAAATGAGTTTTTCAATTTTAGCAGTAGCTTTTAAATAGTTACTTTCAAGAATTTAGTATGATTTTTTATAGTAAAATTACTTTCGCAAGTCAGATTCACATGTGATACAGATAATTTCTTTACCTAAATATATTTGCAGAGCTTACCCTAAAAGCAGAGTCCCCTTCACAGTTCTAATTTGACTTGTCATTTAAAAAAACAAACAGACAAAAAACAGACCCTACCTTCCAATCAGGGTCATGTTTTCGTTTGTCCAATGACGATTTCTCCTTGGCTTTCTTGTAAGCTTTCTTTTCTTCAGCCATTAAAAGTCTAGCAATTTCCTAAACAAATTGAGTCCATATTGTCATTGATTACAGAGTTGCAGGTAGAAAATTACTTTCCAAAGAATATTGGCTAAACAAAGTCATTAACTACCATGAACTCACCTCATCCTGGGCCACTTGAGCTGCTCTTAGATCCACCTGGGTAGCCTATAGTACAGAAAATACAAACAAAAAATTTAATTGGATTCTATGCTGTCCATTTTTTAAAATCCTACATAAAAATAAACTGGTATTTAAAACTAGTTGCGATTAACATCTTTCAAGTTGATAAGGGTTGGTATATATTTGCCAGCTAAAGCGGGGTCTATTTTTAACCAAATTCTGCAGCAGATTCTTAGAGAATTATCAGAACTCAATAATGGAGAGATATGTATATAGAATTCTATTGCTAACACTTGCTCAGTAAATAAAACTACATACTCTAATCCTGTTCTTTGATTTTTCCACCAATTAAAAAAAGGGTATTAGCTCCTTAACTGATAAAGGACTATAATGTGTATTATATAATCTCAAGAATGACTCAATTCACAAAAAACCTTATTCAACTCAACTTCTGCATTAAAATTTGCTCACCAAAATTTCTTCTTCCTGCAGTTTTCTGGCAATTTCAGCATCATACCATTCCTGATTTCTGGGGGTCACTCTCGACGGAGTAGAAACTGATTCTTTCATCCCCCTTGGCTTCATTCCTAGAAAAAACTCAATACAGTAAGGCAACCACGTTTGTTTTCTAAATAGTTGCAAAATTTATGGTAAAAACAAACAAACAAAAAAACTCCACCTTTACCTTAAAGTTTACCTTTCTTTGCTATCTAACACTGACAATACTGCTGCCACTCCAAAATTCAGTGCAGGGTGCACTGGAAATAATTTTTCCCCTAAAACATGGAAGTGGTGATGCAGACAATCCACACACTTAAAGTTACCCACCCAACCCTTCCTGGTAAAACCTCCCCTCTCACAGTTTCTTCAAGAACAGGAAATCAGGCTATCAGGCTAGAGACTGTGAGGCTTTTGCAAAACAGAAAGTTAAAAAAAAAGGGGGGGGGCCCTAGCCAGTTTGGCTAAGCAGATAGAGCATTGGACTGCGGACTGAAGGGTTCCAGGTTCGATTCTGGTCAAGGGCACATGCCTGGGTTGCGGGTTCAATTCCCAGTGGGGGGCGTGCAGGAGGCAGCCAATCGATGATTCTCTCTCATCGTTGATGTTTCTATCTCCACCTCCCGCTCAATTCCTCTCTGAAATCAATAAAAATATATTTTTAAAAAATCTTAAATTTAAAAAAAGGGTAAGTCAATGAAATAAATAGAGTTCAGAGGAAAGAAAGGTACAGAGCTGAGGTTTTAAAGAGGCTAAGCTGTCAAGACTGGAGGAAATGAGAGACTTCCTTCTATTTGCTTCAGCCTTGCACACCTTCCCTCCGAGAGAATAGAACAGCATCCCAGGGGAGTTATGTGACCAAGTATCTTTTAGCACCCAGTGGTCCTGCTGTGGCTTCTGCTCTGATTGCCAACAAGCCCACTTGCTTCTCCTATCTTCCCTATAGCTCTGATCAGTTTACTGTTGTTGTGAAATTTTATGGAGGGTATAACATAAAGAAAACAGACCATAATGACTCTAGAGTTTTACTCCTCTGAGAAAGGAACAGGCAGGGATGAGGGGGATTTTGGCTTTTTATTTTGAAATTTTAAATGCCACATACATTCGTTTTATAACTTTTAATAGACTGATAAATGCTAACGGTCATTTCAAAATTGTGGATATTTCCTTCTTTGTACCCTCTCTAAATTACAACTATTCAACAATGTGAATACATTATACTCGGAAATAATAAAAATGTTGAATGCAGTGAATGAGATTAACTATCTGAAATAGCGACTTCAGTAAATGGATTGCTGACGGGAGAAAGAAAATTCACTCCTAACTGTGTATTTCTTTATATCAGTGGTTCTCAACCATGGCTGTATACTAGAATCACTTGTGGTGCTTTAAAGAAACACAAAAAAAACTTGACCCAAATCCCAGGAATTCCAATTTAAGTAGCCTGGAGAGATCTTGCCTTTAGTATTTTGTTTTTTAAAAATCTTTAACAGTTGATTATTTGCAATTAGCATTAGAACTACCAGTTTAGTGTGTTATGTCCATCAAAATAACGACACATTAAAATGGCTTTTAGCAAAATGCCTCACCACATTTGATTTGCTTGCTTTAAACAAAAAAAGAAAAAAGGAAAGACAAGAAAATACAACTAAATTCTGGGCAGATGAAGAGAGTAAGTTTTCTGGTGAAGCCTTTCTTAGTAGAGCTTTGAACCTAGCTTTGCGGTAAATCCTAAAGCCACAGACTCATCTGCCCTTCCCACACAAAATAAGACTATTAAACATGGTTTTCTTAGCTTCAGGCCAATTAGTACATGACTGCCCAGAAGAGAATCCACTTCAACTTCCCATCCTTTCTAGAGCTACTAACTCTTATGCAGGCGGGTCTGGTTTTAATCCAGATTTCTGAGTGGTTTGGGACAATCACAAAACAGTAGCACACTCCCAAGAGTGGACCATATTTAAGTGGAATATACACCTCCCTGAGTTATAATTAGTGTGGTCATAGCTAGAAAGGAATATTTTAGATAAAATAAATAAAATTATATAAGGAAGTTCATATTGAGCAGTCAGTGGACAAGGTAGATTGCTGTATCATATTCCTATCTATAGAAAAAAGACACATTGAGCAGCCCAAGGCCTAGTTGAGGACAATAGGAAAGATTACTCTTATCTCTTGCCCCTTCAATTTTGCCATCCAGTGAAAGAAACAATATAGTGGGATATGTCCAACTTTCTCCACTATTATGCCTCCTACTCTACATCACAGAATTAACTGAGAAAATGTTTTAATATCTATCAAAGACACTTGGAAGGTATTCAAATGCAATAGTCTTAATTGGCTTGACAGTTTGAGAAGACTGTAACCTCTTGGCAGTTAAAGAGAGAATGATACATAGATCAATGGAACAGATTAGAAAGCCCAGAAAAAAAAGAAATTGGCTTGACAGTTTGAGAAGACTGTAACCTCTTGGCCGTTAAAGAGAGAATGATACATAGATCAATGGAACAGAATAGAAAGCCCAGAAAAAAAAGACAAGAAAAAACTTTTAACATATGATCATTTGCAACAAATGAACCAAAAATATATAATGGGAAAAGAACAGTCTCTTCAATAAATGGTGTTGAGAAAAACTAGACAGCCACATGCAAAAGAACGAAACTGGACCACTATCTTCCACCATATGCAAATATTAACTCAAAATGGATTAAATAATTAAACATAAGATCCAAAACCATAAAACTCCTAGACATAACATAGCCAGTCAGATCCTTAACATCGGTCCTGGAGATGATTTTTTGGTTTTGACACCAAAAGCAAAGGCAACAAAAGAAAAAATAACAAGTGGGACCAATCAAACTAAAAAGCTTCCACACAGCAAAAGAAACCATTAACAAAACCAATGGCAACCTACCAAATGGAAGAAAATATTTGAAAATCACATAGCTAATAAGGGGGAATTTCCAAAATATATAAAGAACTCATACAACACCATATATATATATTTATATGATTAAAAATGGACAGAGGATCTGAATAGACATTTTTTTCAAAGAAGACATACAGATGGTCAATAGGTATATGAAAAGATGTTCAAAATCACTAATTAACAGGAAAATACAAATAAAAAAACTTGTTAGAATGGCTATTATAAAAATAAATGTTAGTGAGAATGTGAAGAAAAGGTAACCACTATGAACAGTTGGTGGGATGTAAACTGAATTAGTGCAACCATTATCAAAACCAGTTTGGATGTTCCTTGAAAAATTAAAAATAGAACTACTATATTATCCCTCAATTCCCATTCTGGATATTTATCTGAAGAAAGTGAAAACACTAACTGGAAAAGGTATATGCACCCATGTTTACTAAAGCATTGTTTACAATAGCTAAGACATGGAAATAACCTAAGAGCCCACTGATGGATAAATAAATAAAGGAGCTGAGGAATACAGTCATGTGCTCATAGGTACAGAATACATAAAAAAAATAAGTCATGGAAATGTAATATACAGCATGTTGACTACAGTTAATAATACTACCCTATATAATAAAAGGCTAATATGCAAATAGACCGAACAGCAGTACAACCGAACAACCAGTCGCTATGAGCATATCAGGGGACCCACATGGAACATGGCAGACATCGGCAGCAGGCGGCAGGATGGTGGAGCAGGTGAGTGGGGGGACCAGACCAGGGCAGGATGCTGGTTGCCGTCATTGGGGCGAGCCGCTCGGCAGGATGGTGGAGCAGGTGAGCGGGGGCACCAGACTAGGGCAGGATGCTGGTTGCCATCATTGGGGCGAGCCTCTGTGGTTACTGAAAATTCTTTGCTTCTGTGCGCCGTGGTCCTGCCCGGCACTCGCATCTGCTGCCTATGCCAGCCCTGCTCACACCTGCTGCTGGCCCCAATCGCTCTGCACTGTCAGCAGATGCAAGTGGGGCCAGTGCTGTCAGCACATGGGAGCAGTAGCAGCAGGAGCAGGGCTGCTGGCAGACAGGGGACAAGGGGCCGTGGTGGGCGGGGCTAGGCAGGGGCATGGAGGATAGGCGGAGACCCACCCCTGTGCCCACTGCAGCCTTGCGACCCACAGTTCCTTTCAAGGTGCATGAATTCCTGCACTGGACCCCTAGTATTGCATATTAGAAAGTTGCTAAGTGAGCAGATCTTAAAAGTTCTTATCACACTCACAAAAAATTATACCTGTATATGGTGATAGATGTTAACTAGACTTGCTGTAGTAACCATTTCACAATATATATAAATACCAAATCATTATGTTGTACACCTGAAATTAGTATAATGTTATATGTCAACTATACCTCAATAAAAATAGTTAGAATTTGAAGTGCTATCTCCCTAAGTTCCAAATATATAGTGGGAAAACAGTTTATTTGTTCTCTTGCTATACACTGGAACTTTCATATCTCATTAGTAGAAATTTCCATAGCCCAGAATAATTTCTGGAACTTCAGCCAGTGCAATCTAAGGCTATCATTACAGAAAACAGGAATGCTTTAAAAGCACAGTTAATTGAAGAAAATTAACAGAAAGGCTGTCCTCATTTTAATAGCCTAAACATATTTTGAAAACTCACTTTCAACAGTTCCACATTAATTTCTTAATCTAATTTTGCTTTTTTTTGTCTGTTTATGATTCTCCAGTATAAGAACATAAGACCCTTCCTCAGTAAAAAAAAAATAAAATAAAATAAAACTTACCTTTAAATAAATTCTGCTAGGAACAAGGTAAAATGATGACAGATTCTTTAATATAATGCAAGAATATTTTGTAATAAGCCAGTCTGACACTTGGGGGATGTCATAGCAGAAAGGTGCAGAATTTTATGAACCTGAAAGGCTGAAGGTTAACCTGTAGAAAATTAACAGGCTGACATGATATTAACAGCTAAATAGAAAAGTTATCCTCAAAGGTGGTATGGGTGTCCTGGCCTTGAGAAGGTTAACCAATTTTATATTTAATTTAGCAATTTTATTTTGCATTCCCTTTTCAACCGACTGTAAAATCTGGTCCTGCAAATGCTTACTTAGAACAAGCTATTTGTTGTCCTGCTAGTTTCCTGATTATTAATTATGAGGGAAGTTATTAATGCTAATAACTAAGAATAGACACCTGTGCCTAGTAACTATATTTTAATGAAATCCTCTGACCTATTCCAGAGGATTTGGAAAACCTAGCCTAGAGGGGTAAAATCTGTAAAGTAAGTTGAATACAAAATGACAGACACAGCACTATGTTAGTAGCCATGTTAGTACCTGCCCAGCCACATTGTTTTTTAAACCCCTGTGCTGGCAAAATAAAAAAATAAAATAAAAATAAACATTTACCTATACCTCCAGTAGTCGGGTCTGTGATTCAGTGTCCAGCTTTATATCAGTTTCACCCTTCCTAAGCCTGTTTAACATTTCCTCAAGTATAATTAAAAGCCATAAAGGTTAACCAGCCCTTGGAGCACACTTATAAGGTCAGATTCACAGAATCAAAAATATAGAGGTTGGTGTAATCACTGCTCCTCCCTCAAACCTTTAGGACTCCAACACGTCTTTCTAAATCTGGATATAGTATAACTCACTCATAAAGCCTACTCCAGATAGAATATATCACTTCCTCCTCTATGCTCCCTATAACTCACTGTTCAAAGTATATCTAATTTGCAATTGCTGTTTACATAGCCATAGTTTTGCCTTCAGTTATTAATCCTCTGAGGCTCAGATCTAAGCATAAGCCCCCAAACACAAAGCCTGAGGCAAGAATATCTGTGACAGGTGTTAGTATGGCTTGCTGGACTGAATTTTCATTTTCTTTTTGACCAAGTCCTTTAACAACTTAAAGGATTAAACTGATAGGAAGCAGCAACTAAATCAACCTGAATCTGCAACCTCAAAACCAGTTTCCAGGTCAGAAGTAGAGGTTGGCTGGGCAAACACTAAAGAAGAAAACAAGAACAGATGCCTCCTTGGTACTCCTTTCCCAATAACCCTTGCATTTCTAAAAAACTTCAGTAGGAGTAAAATAGATCCAGGGAGGTAAGTATGGTCTACTACCAGATAGAGCAGTGCTAGGGCTTACAGTGTTACAGCCACAAGGTTTCCAGACAAAAATAGAGAGAACCTTCACTGTATCAATGATGGACTTCAGAGTTAAATCTCAGAGGTGCCAGAAATGGAAAGCTTAAACCTAAGGTTCTCTTCATTCCTATAAAAGTACAGGTGTGCCTTAGAGATATTGCAGATTTGGTTCCAGACCACCACGATAGAGCGAGTGTGGCAATATAGCGAGTCATAACCTTTTTGCTAGAGGAGGGTCTCACCTTCAATTTGTAGAAAATGCAACATCTGTGAAGTGCAATAAAGTGAAGGGCCTGCACCAGGAACTTACCTGATATGGGCACCTCAGAACAACAACTATAGAGTTAGGGTTGAAGAACATTAGGCATAGAAAGAAACCTAAGGCAAGGATTTTCAAACTTTCAGTACACAATTGTCTCCAGGTCTAAAACAAGCCCAAATTGCCAGGCCACACTCCAGAGATGATAATATATGGGAGACCCAAAATCTGCATTTTTATGAAATAGTTCAGCTGCTTCTGATGAAAACTGATAAGGCTCCCAATATACAAAGCAGCGTCGTAAGAGACTGCCTATCCACTCTCTCACGTTACAGATGGGAAAGATAAGGGCAAGAAAATCTAGAACCTCCAGCCCCATTGGTCTTCTGGTTAAACAAATGCTATGAAGGCAGTGTCACCAGATCTTCTGGGTTCACTGAAGCAAAACCAGAAATTCGGGAGCTTTGCTTTGGTATCTGAATCTCGGATGTAGGATCTTGGCAAGGGAAGAACTGTATCTGGGAAGGGCACCTCCACTGCCGTCTAGGGCTGGAAGGACCGGGTAACTCTCTCGGAAGACAGAAAGGGAAAGTCACCAATATTTTTCTTCTTCCTGCTTACTTGAGATTAAGGAAACACCTTATGTGAAATTTGGCTCCAGGTTTATTTCATAAGAACAGGTTGCTTGAGATGCTTACTAAAGACATTAGCTTATACGTATACACAAATCCAGGCCTTGCAACAACGTCCTCTATTACCTGTGTCATGGAGGTGGAGCTGCTCCTCACTCTCTGAGAAGGGAGGAGTCCTGGGCCTGTGCTTCCGCTCTCTGCGCTCCCCTTGCCCACGCTCCCTCCCATAAGCAGCCTCCTTGCAGTGAATCCCTGCTTTTGGAGAAGACTTCGGGGAAAGCCTGTCTTGGTGTCTGGAATGTTTTTCCCAATTCCGAGTCCGATGGCTACTGCTAGCCTCCCGGTCATCAGATTCCGTGCTCAGAAACACTTCACCGCTGATCTTGGGAAGAGGAGGTCTCCTGGGCCTCTCATGGCCAGACCCTTTCCTTTCACACAGCTCAGTGATAATTTGGGGATCATCCCTCACTCTGCGTGAGCCAGAGGACAGAGACTTCTCAGGTAAACGATGCTCTTCCAGTTCTTCCCAGTTCTCCGGTGGATGTCTGGGTTTCTCCTTTCTTGGCTTCACAGTCTTTTCATCACTTTGGAGTTTACAAGACTTTAAGAATCCAGAACCCAATTCCCTTGCCCTCCTTGACCGTGGCTGGTCTGAGTGGCGGTAGAGGAATGTGGAAACAGAAATGCAGGTTAACTTAATCAGATTATGAACTCACTATACAGGTGAGACAGGATCCAAACCTAACCTGTTTTAAAATGAAGAGGACCACTTTTTCAACTTAACAAACTGAAAGTAGGGGATGGGCATCTACTGGAAGGATTCTGGGTACATAGCCAAAGAAGTAAAATAAATGAAGTAATTCATTCATTCAATCAAGTGAAATAAATCTGAAAGATCTTGATCATGATTAGGAAGAGTTAACAAAGCACTTTAATATTTGCCAAAAACAGAAATTACAGCCATTAAATGTTAAATTATACTTATAAAACCAATTTGGAACTGTATAAGGGGGGAAATGGGGGTTGAGGAAATCTCATAAAACAGAAAAAACTAAGCTTCGTGATTCCAGTCAGAGGCTTTCAAATATTCTTCTTGGAAATAATAAATCAAGATCAGAATGTTGATAGTTTCCATGTAGTTCAGAGAAATGATCCACAGATTTTAGTATTCCTCTATCCTTTCCCCTTAGGTGGCCAAAGCAAACATTCCCAGCCATACTGGGTTCAATGTGAAAGAGGGTGAAGTAGAGGAGAATTTTAAGTGATTCAATGACCCTGTTATCTTTGGATAATTCTGCTCCCAATCTTACTTGAATCATGGCAGAGAAAAAAAAATAAAAAGAGATGCCATCATGGAATACACAAAAAATAGTCATTTCCTAAATTCATTTTTAAAACTTATGATTCTATATTATTTATATAAAAATACAGTATGTGCTAAATATACAAGTCCCTAAGTTTAACACCATGTTTAAAAGCAGCAAAATAGGTGCTTTTGTTGGGTCTCACTTAGGCACAAGTATAGTATAGAAACAAAGGAAGTACATTAATATGCACTTTGCAAGAGTGTATTTATTTTAACATTTCTAAGCCAATAATACATTCAATACATTTGCAAAATAATAAAAGGAGACCCTAATTCCATGGAAAATTTTGAAGATAGCTGGAATTAGTCATTTGCTGAATTGCATTTAAAACAGCTACCCTAAGTTGACAGGATATAAAATAAATAAAGAACTATACATTTTTTAGTTTCTAGGTTTTACTGTGGTTTTTGGATTTGGTTTTTTTTTGGTTTTTTTTTGTTTGTTTTGCTTTGGTTTTTTGTTTGTTTTTTAGGTTTGTTATGTTAATCTAATAAAGGAATAGAGGAAGGAAAGATATATGGTAAATGCATCATTGATGCCATAAGCTTCTCAAACATTTTGAACTACTTCTTGAACTTAAGAAAATTTGCTTCAAAGATGACATCTAAATTAAGATGTCTTCTGAAAAGTCAGTAAAAGTACTTATCTTCAGAATTTATAGTTAAATTTTTTACATAACAGCAAAAGTGAAACAGAACAATTACTCTGTAATTAAAAAAAAATAGCACCTACTCTTTTAACCACTTATTTTAAGTGTATCTTGACAACTGAGGAAGAACCAATTGACTACTGCTGTGAATTAATATAATACAGACAGCTATTTGAATGATGACCACATCCAGGGAACAATGACTTGCAGTGTTAGTACCAGTGTTTCCAAAGACAGCTGCATGCATGAGTGAAGTCCGCCTTTAAGGCCAAAAGAAACAAGAAGTGTTTTGTTTTCAACATGGATTTTTGAGGCTATGATTATTTTGTTGTTGTTTTTTTAAATTCTTTCTCAAGCGTTATATGGTATTAGTAGTTTTACTAATTAGTAGGGCAATGTGTTACAAGAAGGAAAGCAGAACAGTCACTACATTTTCAGAGTTGATGGGATAAAAATATTTATTGTTTAGTTAATTTGCTGTGACATCTTTAAATATGGGAAAGAAAAAAAAAAGACAGGGGTTGAGGAATCTGGATCCTTTAAAAACCCATCCAGTTAAGGACTGAGATTTGTACATTTCTTAAGACCAAGTTATTTGGCAAATATAATTAACTTCCTTATATACATATACATGCATATGTACATATATATGTGTGTATATATATATATATTTGGTGCCTCCATGTTTGTCTTTCAAAATAAGATGATGTTTGTTTAGATATAAGAAGTACTTTGTTATACATACATAACATTGATGTATATATATAAACAATAGTACTTGAGAGTTTATAGGTCTTCACCAAAATTACATTATTTGATCTTCTCAACATCCATGAGGAGAATATATTATTATAATCCCCATTTTACAAATGATAAAATCATATGACTCCAAAGACCATAACTTAAAAAAAAATCACTAATATACCTGCAATACAGGTAAGTGGCTTTGAAAGAAAAACATGGATTCACAAATGAGTAAGATATACCATTTCAGCTGATATAAATCTGACAGATATTGGTATAATCATAAATTGGTATAAAATTTATAAATGATCATTTTTAAAAGATTAATTTATTAAATTTTAAGTAAAAACACCTGAAAGCTTCTGTAATAATATACTGTGATTATTATGTAAGTAAGGCAAAAATCATATTACACAAAGACAGAGAAGTACAATGAAAGAATATCTCTTATGTGTTGGGAAAGGACCACTGCAAAGAACATAAGGACCACTTTGTAAATACAAACTGAATTGTAATGTGATTCCTCTGATTTCAACTTGGGTCTAACTCAGAGGCATATAAGTAAGGATCACATGCTCAGCAATACATAATCTCTCAACAACAACACCACTGAAGACGAATTCCAACATTTACAAGCATATGCTAAGGAGGTCACTACTTCATATTCCCAATCCCCCAAAAGTGGCATATATGCCACTCTCTATAAGTTTACAAAAGCAGTTAAGGTATATATAGGATAGTGGGTGTTGTTGTTTTTTTTAACTTTTAAATATCCCTGAAAATCCACTGAATTCTTAACATATGATATGAATCAGGATGAGGGCACTGTGATCAAAACAACCAGGTTTGAGTTCCAATTCAAGTTAGTATAAGGTTTTAAGAGAGAGAGACTGAAATTAATATTTTAGTATACTCATTGCCATCCTAATGGTTTTTATAGACTTGAAAGTTTAAAGTAGTTATTTTTATTTGCAGTGAACATGCCTCCAGAGTAAAATTAAAAATAAAAACAAAATAAAAACACATTCCTAAGATTTTAATTAAGTCTAAAGAGTAACTCTTTACCTACTGGTCTCTAGTATAGCACAACAGGGCCATAATGTCTCTTTTTAAATGATGCACTACATGTCTGCATTAGAAAAATCAGTGTAAGAAAAATGGGTATCCAAAAAGAGCTGGGCACTTTACATATGGAAGAAGAACACAGCAAGCAATAAATGGAGAATCAACCTGCTTACTAATTACACCATAGGGCTGAGCTCTACTGATTATGATCAATTTGGAGGAACAATGTGACTGAGCAAGATGCACCTAAACTGTGATAATTCCATCATCTGCATATACATTCCTTTCATTCTACTCATCAAAAACAAACACCCAATTACCTTTCTTAATGAAATTATAGAGAAGCAACTGACAATTAGTTTGCAAAGGTCTTTAAAACCATCGAACTTAAATCTTTACTCTCTAGAAGCAGCCTTTAGATTTTATTTATTTGTTATCCTAAGTATGGCCTCTGAGCTGAACTACAATAAACACTCATACTAGAAACTATAGGAAATATCTTCCTTTGACAGATCTTTAAAAAGGACTGAACAATAACCTGCAAATACTCGTTTCCCAACACACTGAAGGTGAAGAGCCACCACCACCAAAATTGCCCACCACCACTGCAAACACAAGCACTAGAAAGAGAAACTTTGAAGGGACTTCCTTCCCCCAGAAAGTTTTCTATGTGGTAATTGAATAGCAAAGAAAGCATCAAGAGCAAAATAATGAACAGAGAATCATAAATTTTAATTTGTCACCATTGGCTTATGTTTAAAGGACAAGATGAATGGGGAAAAAAGCTTTGAATCTAAGGATAGAGTAGGTCATGATGTAGGCAATGTTACCTCCGTCTTCATAATAGTAACTCTCTCCATAAGCATTGGCTCCAGAGGATTCTGGGATGTGTTTCTTTCTCTTTTTCTCTTCCTGTAACTCCTTTTCTTGCAAAAGGCGAGCTATGTCCTGCAAATAAAGAGAGAATGAAAATAAATATTAGCAAAACACAATCTCCATACAATGACCCCACAGGTCAATGATTCTACACTCCACTGATAAGCTTTTGTAGGCGGGCTCTGTCTATGGTTCTGCAGACTTTCTGGTGTTAAACTCATGCAATTTAAATAGCACAAATGAATGTTCAACAGGAGAGGCACAAGATCCAGATGACAGAGAAAGGTATTTTTTAAAATTTAAACTTAATCTGAAGATATTCAAACGTAGTATACCAAAAGTTGGCTATACAACAAAAATTCGTATTTGTGAGCCCTTTTCCCAAGACAATGATTCAGCAAGTCTGGGTGGAGAAGGATACAGTAATCTATAAAACTTTATAAACTGTATTTATAATTTAATGTTAAGAGTTTTTGGCTGATCCTGTTTGAGCTCTGCATCAGAGTACCACTGTCTTAACTGAAAAAGAGAAAACAGTCTTCCTCCTGTCTCCCCTCTACTTCATCTCCAGGCAAGATTTAAGCAATTACTGAATGATGAGCAACATTCTAACCCTGTCCCCAAAATATTACAATCTCCCTAAAAAAAGAAAGGTGCATACAAATAACTACAAGTATATTATAAAACCTCAAAAGAAGGATAAAAATGTCTATGGGACGACAAAAAAGAGAATATTATTTCTCCTTAAAGGAATTAGTGCAAGTCTCTGCATCTGTGTTTAGTTTTGAACAAAGAACTGGATTCCAATAGGTTAAGTAAAAAGAGAGAGCATCATCAGCAAAATTATGTCTTAATGGATATTAATCTACAGAATGATCAATAGTCCAATTAGAATGTGAGTGTTGCAGAGAAAGGTAAGGCTAGAAAAAATAGTCTAAGGCTGAATCACAGGCATTCCTTGAAGACAATTTTAAGAAGTCTGGAGTAGATAACGTAATAAATGAAGGGTTACTAAATGTTTTGAGCTGAAAAGTGACAGTGTTCTGAATCTGAAGATTATTTCTATGAAAGCCCCATAAAATAACACATAAACTTGGTTTGTGTACACTTTTTTGAAGAAAAGGTCCAGAGCTGTCACCAGACTCTTAAAGGCTCATACAAATATAGCAACAACACTCAATGGTGCAAACAGTAATAACAATGGTAGTTTGAGGTGCTTATTTCTTTGTATTTATAACAAGAAATACAGAAGTGCCTAAATGTTAGTGTAAATTTTGAAGAATCAATTACTATTCTTCCTTTTGCAATTTTCTGAATAAGTCAAAATGAAGAATATAGTAAGACTGGAAGACAAAAAAAAATGCCATTTAAATAATTTTTTTCACACAACAGTGTAGAAATAAGTTGGATGCTGAGGCTGGATAAATTAGCAATGATTATCCAGATACTCAATATTTAATGTTCACCAAAATAGGCTTACAAATCTGACTTTATATTAAATAATGCCTAAATTCAAAGTTATAAATACACTGTTGCCTTTATTTGAGTGCTACCTACACTGGAAGATTCTCATAAAACTGTGCGAAATATAAATAAGTACATATTTATATTTTATAAATAATCTATATAAAAGCCTACGTTACAGTGTCAGACACTTGAGTGTGCACTCACAAAATGTTGCTACTCAGAATGAGAGGTAAAAAACACAATCCTACTTAACACACACCATTTTCATGCAAAGAAATGGTCCCTAAGTCTGAAGTTAAGATGATTTCCTTTTTCCTTCCAGTTCAAGCCAGAGATGTTCTAGAGATACTATGAAAGAAATACTAACCACTAACATGAGTTTCTTTGGGCTTCGAGTCTTTATCTATACAATGAAGAGTTTGAACTACTCAATCTTAAAGTCAAATATCTTGACTCCCTTAGGTACCATTTTAATAAATCTATGAGTATTACCAGGTACCAGCTGCCGTGCCAGGTTTATTACATTTGATGCCTTACAAAGCAATATGTCAATCGGGACAATAGAGAGGTGGGACAGACAACTTGTTCTCCCAAAGTTATCATCTGTTATAGGATTTTCAAAATTCCTATACTTTTTGCTTCAGAAGTAGGGAAAAATGCTAACAATTCCCTAAGTCATCATGTTTATTAAGCACCCAACACTACATTTTCCTAAGTGGTTTTCTTTACAGAAAACAAAAAATTCCCCTTGCTATAACTGAGTAAAAAATATAAGGAGCAATTATCAGCTCCAAATGTCAGCAGAAATTATTAAACTACACTCCATAGACACCTTATAATTGCATTCCTACTACCGAACTTAGTCTTAATAAATACATACTAATAAGTTGCTTTCTCAGTGTGAAAAGCCAGCAGAGAAACAAGGATGATGCCCCTTTACCACAACACATTAGCTAGTCAAAAGAAGTGATGTTAATCAAGTAGAAAAAAAATCATGTCTCATGCACCTTAGCACCCAAACCTTTTCCTTTTTTGAAGCTCTTGGCTCTCTGAGTAAGATTCTACCTGGTAAGAAAAAGATGACCTAAGCTTGAGGAGTGAAAGAATAAAAGTCAATGGAAAAATTACTGCTTTAATATAACAGTGGTTTAGCTTAAGTCAATTCTCCCCCGTGCTTTCCAACATTATTACTGTGCAATGAGTTCAACTGGGTGATTTCAATATAAAAAATTTCCCCTGAAACAAGCTTACAATGGCAACTATGAGTCACAATGCTTGGATGCGACATTAATAACCTCCTTGGTCTTCAGCTTCTTCCTGTTAAAGGTTAATCTAGAACAGGATTTCCCAAGCTCTGTTCCTAAATACAGAGGACTCAAAAGGTTCTCCTAAAAAACTCAAAGCATTCCATGGAAAGCAAGTATTATAGCTAACTTTTTAAAATGAGCATTAGGATATTTTAAAACTTTGATAAAAGAGACCTGTTATCTTCCTATAATTCATGAATTTCTAAATTTACTTTGTGGCAGAAGCCTTTTTTTTTTTTTACATAAAAATATAAACCTTATAGAATTAGTGTTCCATAAAACATAACTTGGGAAAACAAAGCTAAAATAACTCATAAGCCCTTCTGAAGTAATTTTCCATGATTTTTTTTTAAAAAATTATCTTTTTTGCTGAAAGGATTACAGATGTCCCTTTTTGTTTCCCCACTGATCCCCTCCAACCCACACCCACGCTTCCCCAGGCCTTCACCACACTATTGTCTGTGTCCATGGGTTATGCATATATGGATATAACTTCTTTGGTTAATCTCTCACCATCCACCCTCCCACCCCCACCTTCCCTCTGAGACTCAACAGTTTGCTCCATGCTTCTATGTCTCTGGATCTATTTTGTTCATCAGTTTATTTTTTTTAAATTAATCATATTCATCAGGTAGACTTACTTTGGACAACACAGAATAACTGTGATATAGAAGACTTTCTGGCCAAGCCATTTATTGGAATGACAATTTACCATTATATCTCATCTCTCCCCTTTTTGTTATCCAAGTCACCCAACTGGAAAATCTGAAGCTGTGAGCATAAGAAAGAGCACAGTAGAAAATCTCTAGAATGTTAAGGAAAGTCATTTTAATGAAAACAAAGATTTGCTGAACACCTTCAATGGGCCAAACATACTGTTAGAAGCCTGTAGAGAAACAAGACATGGTCACTATCCTGAAAGTCCTTATCTATCAAGTATTAGAAGCAAATAATTACATAATGTAAGATGTGCAAAGATTAAGTGCCCTAAGAGAGGCATTAATACAAGCAAGGTGAGAGGGAGCCCACAGGAGCCTGGCACATTTTTCTCAAGCAGTTGACAAATTACTGAGCCATGGTGTTGGATTCCTTAAGTATTTTTATGATTTATATGATTTCATAACAGGATTATTTCTCCCTGGGGAAATCTTGGGTATAACAACAACCTAAAAGAGATCTAAAGTCGTGATAGTCAAATGACTGTCAGAAAGAAGAAAGAAAAAAAAAGTAAGCCATTCCATTAGATTGCTGAATTTTTTACCAACTAGCAATAACTTTACCATCTAACTCAGTAGGGAACTCACAGCAGGTATAATCCCAAAAGGGTTACTGTATAATACTAGGAAAACAAGATCATTCCAATTCTATGGACGCAAAAACATCAGTATAAATAGGATAAAAACAGAGAAGACTTTTTCTTAGCTAGAGTTTCCCATTCACTATCCCTTTATTGCTATATATATATAGTACCAAAACATAGGAAAAATTTTAGTAACTAAAATGTATTACTATTTGAGCTATTCTCTAAATATCACCAACTTATATAAAAATTCTTCTAGACCATGGAATTCTAATCAGTTAAAAAATGCTATGAAAAAAGTAGCATGGTCACATTCGATTAATTTTTAATGTAAATTGGTTACTAAATATGGACGAGCAGTGCATATTATAAATGATTTTAAATTGCTGGACTAGTGCCACAGACTTTTTATAACATGGTTGGCTATGTTGTTTACTTAAGAAAAAAAGAAGTTTTTTTTTCTAACAGCCACATATATTTGGACTTGTTGGCTGTGAGAATGGCAACAGGTGTTAGACCGGTTGGGTCAGACCAAACCTGGGTTTAGCAACCGTGGTATTTGAGCCCTGGCTAGGAAAGAATTCAGAGCCAAGACTCAATAAGAGAAAGTTTATCTGGAAAGTCACAGAGGTAGAAGTGAGTGGTACAAGCAATGTAGAAAACCAGTTACAGAGGCAAAAGAAGGGCACTTAGGGCTTAGGAATGAGAAGGATAAAGGTAACATGCCTGGGGTAGGAGAAAGAGGAGAAAGACTAGGGTATGCTCCTAGGTCCTCTGTCCTAAGAGCTTTAAGGGCAGAGGTTTTATGAGAAGTCTTGGGGGAGGATCCTGACAGAATATTCATCAGCTTTCTAGGTGTGTCCTTCAGGGTCATGGTCTCCACTCATTGGTTGGCACCAAGATAGGGGGTCATTATCCAATGCAACTGGTCCCGAGGTCAGCCTGTGGGGACGCTTTTCTGTTTTTGCTGCTTTTCTGGGCCTCGATCTGAAACACAACTGAAGTCTACATGTATTTGATGTGGGTCAGAACCTTAATGTCCTGGGGGCTTAATGATTAGGGCTATTTTTCCACCCTCTTAACCCTCATAACTAGCAACATGCCAGGGAAGAAAAGGTCAGGGGGGGTCCAGACCGAATGACCAGCTATATGAAAGGTCAGTGGGTCTAAACCAGATGACCAGCAATATGCTAGGGGAGGAAAGGTTACCCTGAGGGCGAGGTCTTTGTTTTCCCAGTTTTGCTCATTGCGAGGCACCTGGAGCTTTCCATCCTGGTGATCTTCTATACCTGGCCCATCATCCTTGCTCTGTTCATGTCTAACTACAAACCTAAGTTCAAAGACACATATATGTATTTCTATGGATAGTCTCTCTCTCTTTCTCTCTATCTCACACATACACATACAGATAGATACACACACACTTTCTCTCTTAGAGTTTTATTTAAGAATAACTAAGTTAAATGAACTAAATACACACTCCTTAGCCTTATTAAAGGGCACTGACAAATGCTTATGTTGTGATCAAGAGAGGGATCCCAGTGAAATTAGTCCACTTGTACTAATCACAAACTAATGCAGTATGGTATTCCCAAAGGCTACAAGCCCTTTCAACAGGACACCTAGAAATACATGCAGATACTATATTTAAGACATTGTTAACAGTTTTTTTAAAAAGGAAGAAAGAAGGAAAGGAGGGAAGGAGAGAGGAGTAATGAGAGAAAAGAGGGGGAAAGGGAGAGGGAAGGAAAGAGGGGAGAGGCCGCAGTGCTGATAAGAAAAGTTTTGCTGCTTTTCTGGGCCTCGATCTGAAGCACAACTGAGGTCTGTATGTATTTGATGTGGGTCAGAACCTCATTGTCCTGGGGGCTTAATGATTAAGGGCTATTTTCCCACCCTCTTAACCCTCATAACTAGCAATATTTTCCTTTCCTTTTTTTTAAACTTTTCAACAGCTGTCTCCCTGAAAGGAAATGCTACTTTCCTTCATCTGTGCTCTGTTAAAATCATAATAAAATTATACCAGAACAAAGCTAGACATGCTGATTCACCCACAAAGTTGTATAACTCTTAATTCTCCTGCACAATGTTGTTCAGAAAAAGAAAATCTGTATCAAGAGTAAAGGGGCTTTGAATTCTACATCTGGTTGTTTTAGGAGATTTATAAAGTACCCAAGAGAGTTGACCCCAAAAATTTCTAAAAGAGATTTGGGTGAAAATTCAGAGAGGAATTTTCCACATCCCTGCTGTTGAATAAAAACTCATTAGCTAAGCAGACCGGACTCTACAGGGAAGTAAAAAGGGGGGGC
>NW_005353910.1:364979-388201 GCF_000412655.1 Myotis brandtii | reverse complement strand
CAGGAATTAAGACAGTTCATGACTAACAGACAAGGCTTTTGAAATATTTGGCAGGAAAATGAGCACTACTGTCTCAGTCTCCTTTGTGAGCCAGCTTGGATGAAAATAAACCAATTAGCATTATCATACATCCTTCAAGGACAAACTTTACTAATGCAAATTTTGTTCATTTAATATTAACAACATACCTGTAAGCTGAGAGTCACATCTTTCTACCATAAAAGAAACCTTCTAATCTAAGGCACCAGTTGAAAACTCAAAAAGTCTGAATGGAGTTTTTAAAGGCTAGCCTAGCTGAATCTCCACAACTGGGTTTCTCATTTAACCTCTCTGCTGTCCAGGGACAGGGGAAACATTTCAGTATGTCAAATAGTGGGGAAGGCAAGGTAGTGAGAGGCCTTTAAGGGCAAGAAAACTCCTGAAGATCCCTCAAACCTCAGCATATTGGAATATACTAAGCCTATATATTTGTCCCACTCTCTAACTTATCACATATCTCCACTAACTTATCCATATCCCTACAAGAGAAATCTGAGTTGTTTTAAAGAGCAGAATGGTGAGAAAAACACCTTGCAAGAAAGCAAAAAGAGCAATTATTAAATTAATATGTATCGAAGGTCTTTTGTACACGATCTCATTTAAACCTCATAACAGCTCTTTAAATTATGCATAACTATCATGACTTCTCCAATATAGAACCTGAGTTTCTACACGTTTAAGAAAGATACTGAAACTCAAGGCTAAAAGTTAAACAGCTAAGATTCAAACCCAGGGCAGTTAACTTCAAAGTCTACATGTTTTATGTCATGTCACAATATAGCTAAGTCAGAAGCTGTCAGTCAAATCTGTATTGTATGTACAACCATTTCTCTGGTACCTTATTACAGCTTGGGACCAGTCACTTTCTTCTTCAAGTCAACTTCTACATCTGAAAAATGAACTCTTTCACTACACTGCTTACTTTATATATATTACCATCGGGTTATTTATTGAGATTGCTACTTAGATTCTACATGCGTAAAAGAAAGTGTTTTGGTTTCTCCTTATAATCATTTGTCCCTGAATGAGGCAGGGGTGGGGAGGAAAATCACAGGACACCAGTAGCATTTATCAGAAGCAAGCTATTACTCTGTTATTTTAAAAAAGCTTTCCTGTCTACAAAATATAAACACTTCTTTCAGTTCCCAGTTTCATTCCCAAAGCAAAGTCTTGACTATAGAGAAGCAACACATTTTGCAGGAAGAAAGAGCTCCTGTGCTGATAACAGGAAGGATAGGAGGCAATCCCTAATTCCTACTTCCAGTTCGGATGACCACAGAATCGTGGTTTATTTCTTAAAGATACAGCTAAATACACTCATACAGTGAGTGTCCCATACTCACCTGTCAATGAACAAACAGTTCTATGGGAACCAGGATGGCTCAGTGAGAGTAGCAATGTGTACAGACTAGTATACTGGTGACCCTGCCCATATCTACTTAATAGGGCAATCATATGTGCCAGTTAGCTGAGGGCAATTCCAGATTATGTAAATTATTAATAGTGCCCCCTTTAACCCTACAAAGTATTTATAATTATATAATAAATCATATGACCATTATATTATTAAAAATGATAAATCATTTACTTATTATAAATCAAGATAGTGGCCGAGAATAGCATAATAGGTATGAAAAGAAATTAACAAATGCAGAAAACATAACACAAATGCAGGTAATAGTTGCATATTCAAATCTTAAAAACAAATACTATTGCTAATTTTAGGCATTTTTGGCTTTAAAAACAATACAATTTAAAAATATATACACAATCAAACAGATCAGTGCTTTGAGTCAACATATCATAGGGAAGTGAAACAATTAACAAAAAAGAGAGAGCAATGATTGCTCCTGACCCCTGCTCAGGCCACACTTAAGTTCTGCTCACATTAAAGTTGTGGGAATGCTCTATAGACAGACATCCTGTATTGGGTTAATAGAGTCCCCTAAAAGCTCATTTCTAACAAGGACCTCGTAATGTGACCTTATTTAGAAATAAGGTCTTTGAGGGTGTAATTAGTTAAGAGGAGTCACATTTGATTGGGGTAGGTCCTCAACCTAACGATGTCCTTATAAGAAAACAGAGGACACAAAGATACAAGGAAGAAGGCCACATGACAATGGAGGGAGAGACTGAAGTGATGCAGCGACGAGCCAAGGAATGCCAAAGGCTGTCAGGAGCCACCAGAAGCTAGAACATGGCAAAGAAAGATCTTTCCCAATAGCTAGCATAGCCGTGCCAACATCCTGATATCAATTTCTAGCCTCTGAAACTGCCAGAGAATAAATTCATCTTGTTTCAAGTCACCAGGTCTGTGGTAATTTGTTACAGCAGCCCTAGGAAACTAACTAATCATGTTTTCAGATTTCACTACATGCAACTGATCGGTGGGCAATAAACAATGGTCTATGGAGGGCAACGCTTGGACTATGAACCCAAAAGAGGAGAGTTCCACTGCCCATGCAGCAGCCGTACACTGAGCCCAGGAACACAGAAAGGAACTGCTCCAGAGCTGAGCAGCCCTTCCTCCATTGGGTGGAGGGGCATTAACCAACCTCATCCTTCTTCTCCTGAATGCGTCGTCTCTCTGCCTCAATAGCCAGCTTTTCCTGGATTTCCTGAGCAATTTCACAGTCCTGTTGTTCACTAAAAAACAAAAGTCAAAACAACATGAGTAAAGAAAATAAGAAACAATGTACTGACTACTCACTATGAGCCAGTCCACATTTTTATCTCAATCCTCACAACAGTGTTGCAGAGCTTGATGTTGTCACCACTCACAGATGAAGAACTTGAGGCCAAAGTAATGAAATTACCTCCCTAAAGTCACAGAGAAACTAAGTGAAAATTTGATCCGGACACTACAATGGAAAGCCCGATGCTTTTACCATACTACCATATCACCTCACTCCACTGGGACCACCTACAGAGAGACAGGCACGTTTTCTGCAAAGGCATGTTTTCTATAAGATCAATCTCCACAAATACGTAGAGAGTACACAGAAAAACACTGAGAGTGAGGTCACTCAATGTCAACAATACTGTGATCACCTAGGGGGGGTAGTATGACTTTGGTGTTTATAAATTTTTAATTGTATATATTTTTTTTGTTTTGATAATGTTTTTAAAAAGGGAAAATATGTATATTCCCCAGCTTCGATTCCCAGTAGAAACCTCTCTGGCTGATTCTAGCTTATTTAATACTCTGGCCACTGAGACAACTGCTGTTACCATAGTTTTGTTTGTTATGGCATGCGGGCACTTAACAAAGATTTAAACATACTATTTTCTATATGCAGATTCTATGCTCAACACTGAAAATACAAAAATGATTTAGTCTTGCTCCTATGCTCAGAAGCTGCTAATACTCTTTTGGTTGGAGAAACAGATTCTTTAAAACAGCACCCATAAAACAGTTCTAACAGAAAATTGAGTTTGGATCTCTCAGAAACGGCTACAAGTCTTCTGGCTCCGGGTTTCAAGAAAAATCAATGGGCAGCTTAAAACTCCAGAACAGGATAGATCTGGGGAGCCAACTTTTACACAGTATTAGCTCAGAAAGATGAACATACATGCTTAGAGTGTACTATCTAAAAAAATGCTGAAATAATTACAATAGTGACTTATGTAAGTACTTTGTTTGCTAAACAAATATATCTTCTTAGTTCTCCCTCAGCCAGTTGACCTTAAAATACTCGAGGAATCTTCAGTGTTGGCTGTATAATATGGTTTTTAATTGAGTTTATAGGAGTGACATTGATTAATAAGATTATATAGGTTTCAGGTATACAATTCTATAATACGTCACCTATCTATTATATTGTGTGTCCACCACCGCAAGTCAAGTCTCCTTCCAGCACCATTTACCCCCCCAAATCCTCTTTTACCTCCCACCCCCACTGTACAATCTGTTTAATGGCAGTCTTTTGTAATTGAAAAGTGCTATGGGGATAGAGGAGAGTGGCAATATCCTAACTTTTCTATACAAAACTGAGGGATAAAATAATTAAAATTATTCTCATTTGCACAAGGGAACAGTCACTCTCAACACATTTAGAAATAGGTAGATGTAGGTGAAAATAGATGTGTGCACACATAGGAGTGATTAGGCACACATGACAGAAAGTGAGAATACAAGATAGAGAGCACAGATCAGAGATGCAAGTCTTTCTCAGAATCAGGGGGAAAAGCACTGAACAAAATGTCTTCAGACCAGATTTTTGGTCCTCCCAGTGACATATGCCCGCTCATGTCACCTAATCAGCTATAAAAGATTTTGGATTTAGTGACTTCATATTTCTGGCCTTATATTCTAGGATTTGTAATCTTCCAAACCAAAAAACTGAAAATAAGCAAAAAATCTACTTAGAATAATGTTTACTTATACTTAGAGCCTCCTTTCATTCACTCACTTCTAGTAATTAAGTATCATACACAAAATCATAGTTTTCAAAGACTGTGCTACCTGGATCTTCCAAATTAACATAAAATCTGATTAGGAGTAAGCAACTATGACCTACACATAAGGTGATAACAGATGGGAAGAAAGCAGGACACAGTAGAGAAGGCAAATCCAAATGAAGTGCTAAAGGTCACAAGGGTCATAGAAGATGAATGTCCTAGTATAGAAAAGAAAGAAATGAAGTTTAATTTGAGCTTCATGATTTTAAATCAGTTCTACTTTACTTAGCTAATTATATAGACTCCTGAGGAAGCAAAATCCAGTGAGAAAAGAGTAGTCAACACATAAACTGATGAACAAAAACAGATCCAGAGACAGAGAAGCATCGATCAGATGCTCAAACCTCAGAAGGAAGGTAGGGGAAGTTGGGGGGAAGGGGGAGAGATCAACCAAAGGACTTGTATGCATGCATATAAGCATAACCAATGGACACAGACACCAGGGGGGTTAGGGCATGAGCGGGGGGTGCGGGGGCAATGGGGGTATAAGGACACATATGTAATACCTTAATCAATAAAGAAAGAAAAAAGAGTAGTTAACAATCTTCTCAAGCCTGACTTTGGACAGGAACCCTGGGATCTAGAATGAGTGGAAGGTTCTAATTCCTTCAAATCTAAGTATGTAATCCTCCTCTTGATGTTCAGCAGTCAAGACTGCCAGGATGTGAAAAATCAAAAAACTTCATTTCTAACTTACTTATTTCAGCCAAGAATACCTCTAAACTCCTGAAGTCTCAGGCAGGAATATAATACCCGGTTCTCTTCTCATTTAGGACCTATAACCCATCACTCACCAGATTTGATCTGTATTTTACAGTGGTTTGTCTCGATCATCTCTCAACAACCTCGTTATACTCACTATCACTACCCTCATTCAGGATATTAAACTTCCGCATCAACATAGGAACTGGCTTTCATAACAGAGAATTGTGAATAATTTAAAAGGCAATGATTTATTCTTGAATAGTCTACCTCTGGCTCTCACCTTTACTGGGTTTGTGACACCAAACCTCCATACATCTCAAATCTCTCTCTTCTAACTCCATTAACATTGAGGCTCTATGATATCACTCCCCTCTGCATCTGTATTGCCCACTATCCTCCATTCAAGTCTCACCATCTTTTATTATTTATTTATTTATTTTCTTTTTTTTATCTTTAATTTCTTTATTGGTTAAGGTTTTACATATGTGTCCTTATCCCCCCATTGCCCCACCACCTGCCCCAGTGTCTGTGTCCATTGGTTATGCTTATATGCATGCATACAAGTCCTCTGGTTGATCTCTCCCCTTTCCCCCACCCTCTGTGCCTTCCCTCTGAGGTTTGATGGTCTGATCGATGCTTTTGACCACTGCTGAATAGCTCTCTTCAATCTTGCCACCTCTATTCCTTTACCTTCCCAGTCCCCAGAGTAAGTCTCTAAATGAAAATTCTAAAACTCCAACAGTTAGTTCTCTATTACTTATAAAATCTATGAAACCTAAATTCCTTAACATAACTTATGTGACCTTTGGTCCAGCATTTGAGTACTCTCCGGCCTCATCTCCTACCTAATGGCACCCCTCACTGCAGCAACACTGATCATCTTGCAGCTACCATGCAATCCCAGGTCCTTTTACCTCTTACCTTTATGCATGCTTCCCCCTCTGGCTAGAATGGTTTTCCTCAATTATCAATATAAACTCCTAATTAACCATCAAGGTTCAGATTAAATATATCACCTATGTTGGGACAGTTTTCTCAATCTCTTCTCTCTTCATAAGCATGAAATTGACTGTTCAATTATATGTGCTTCATGCATGTACCTGTACATATAAAGTGTTCAGAATATGTTCCTAAGGCCATTAAAGGCAGTCATTATGTTTCTTCACATCTGTGGTCTCCAGTGCCTTTCATGGTGTCAGGGATAGCAAGAGTCAATAAGAATGTTTATTTACAAAAGATGGAAGCTGAACAAAAAAATGATGTTCTGTCTACCAATAATAAAATATAAAGTCAAACCCTTCCTCAAAGGCAGCAAAAATAAAAGGCTCTCTTGTTTATATGAACATGACAACTAAAAAAAACTGAGGGGTCCCTTTGATTCTCCCTTTACCCCTTCTCCTCAAAACAATATCTAATGGTTAAATCCACTCTTAGAGATTTAGGTATTAGAGCTACTCTCAAAGAAGAAATGTACCCTAGGAGTTTTAGGGCATTGAAAATAAAAAGTAATTGTACCGTAAGAGAACTTAAATATGATCTTTTCATATCTAACTGTAAAAGAGGAGACTGAAAAAGAATGTTTGTCAGACACTGAAGCTATGGAGAGAACTGAGTGCACAATTCAGAGCTTTCCAGAAGATTCTTCCTGGATTTGAAAAGTAAGGGGTTTGAGGAAAATAAGAGCAGCAAACCCTGATAGGACATAGTAAAGGAACCCAATACAAGTCATGAAGCTCTATCATATACAGTGTTTCACTGGATCCCCCAGACAACCGACCTGTGAGGCAGAGATCATCTTTTCCCATCTCGTACAGAAGGAAAATAGGTGGACCACATTTCTCAAAGTCATACAGTGAAAATGCTAAGAGTTCATTCACACCAGAATGCACACATCCCTAAACCAAGTCAATGTTCCAAAAACAAAGTTTTCAAATTAAAGAAAAGGATACACACACACACACACACACACACACACACGTGCACACACGCGTGCACTCACACACACACACACACACACGCAATTTTTTAAATCTAACAGTGACAGGAATGAGAGGAACAGAAGGAGAGTTTCCTCCTCCCCTGCCCTGGTTGCTGGCTCCACAGAGGAAACCAGTAAACGAGTCCTGGCATGATTCCCTCCACTCCCCAGAATCCTCACAGGTCTTTGTAGCGCTTCTGAAGCTGAGCCTGAGCTTTCAGATCTTCCTCTTGGAGTTGCTTAGCCACCCGGAGATCATGCTGGACCAAACGGTTCCGCTGAATGTTTGATGCCAAATGATGCTCAACTGGACAGAAAGATGGAGGGGAGGAATTACAATGCTTTGGCTTGTTAACAATAAACTTCCTAATAAACTTAAAAAAAGCTTTTCCATTAAAGAGCTTCATACCCATCACTTTATTGTATGCTCTCAGTAATGCCGGTTAATAGGCAGCACAGGAGTTATTATTCCCATCTTTCCATTAAGTAAAAAGAGGGTCAGAAAGGTTAAGTCACTTGCCTTTGGTCACATGGCAAAACAGTGGCAGTGTCAGGACTTCTACACAAATATTCGAAAGCCAGGGCCAGTGCTCTCTCTGCTCCACAAGCTATCACTCTACTTATAAACTACATTTTTCAATACTTACTTTTATATTGCCACACCAATTAATGATTCACAAATTACGTATTCATAAATATGTACTTTTGCACAACACATACAGCTTCGATTTATTTTTCATAGTTATATACTTAAATATTCAGAAAAATCCACAGTCTAGATACCTTCATTGCCTGGAAAAAGACCTTTGCCTTTATTCCTAGGGGAAGAAATAGCTCCCTAAGCCAGACTTCTACACACCCCAAATCCAGGTGTGGACAAAAAAGGGGCCACATACTAAACCTGATAAGCTCAGGGAGGGCCTGCGTGGTGGATGTAACTACAAAGGATGGTCTGCAACTGAACTCACGTTCTTAACTAAAAGTGAGTGATGACTGCTAGTCATGTCCTAGGCCAGTATCTTCCCTGACAAAGGTCAATCTTTACTTTAAGCCTGTCTATTGACTTTTTGCATCTAAGATAACATACATTTGAAATGTCAGAGTAACTCCCCTTTACCAGAGCAGAAGACCACAAAACCCCTTGTTATCTTATTCCCCTGCATACCATCTCTATGTGCTGCAAAGTTAATTAGTAACTATCCTGTACCCATCAATGTAAAAGAAATATGTGTGTCTCCATTTTACTCTTTATCTGATCACAGAGGTTTCCTTGATTTGCTTTCTCCTGCCTCCCTAAACTATCATCAATAGATTTCATGTAACCCTCCCTATGCTTCCTCCTTTGGCTATAATGTATAAAATAAACTGCAAAACAGCCATTTTCTGGAGCATTTTTTTTCAATCTGTTGAGATTTTGCTTTTGGGCAATTGTCAGTTTGGCTCAAATAAACTCATAAAACTTCTCTTCAGATCTGGACGTTTCTCACGTTGACACATGTATAACCAGTCCCTCTTACAACACACTAAGGTTTTGAGCCCCTCTTTTCCTCCAATGTACCCACAGTCATCAAACACCTGGCAGCTGTCATACTTCAAAATACCCAGAACGTCATCCTTCACCCAGGTGTCCTGGGCCTAGACAAATAGCTCGGAGGGATGGATGGTGCAGCCTGCAGCCTGGTGACTTTGTTCTCTCCCTGACTCACTCTAAGACACCTGCCTCAAGCTACCACTATAAAAAGAAAACTGAAGGAGCAGGGATGAGGGTTATTACTCACTCTCCTGTTCCTGCAGGCTGTGGGCCAGGGTGTGGTCCTCCAGGACAGCGAAATCTCGACACACTGCAGAGGATGAGAGAGAAAGGCAGATAGGAAAGCTCATTAGTAATATTGCAACATAAAAAGAAAAGCATGTTCTTTACTTCAAAAGTCAATTCTCATATTTAAGATGATCAACTTTATAACTTGCACTGCACAAAATAGTGACTAGTTAGCATAGTCTTCTTTCACACAAAAAAACCCCACATAAGTACCTGCTCAGTGACAAGCACAGGGTATCACAAAATAATGGTTAGCTCTGGTCCCTGGCCTAAAGATATTAACCACAGAATCAGAACCCCGATGTCAGGAAATTCCAATAGACAAGAATGTTTTGCATATTGCAGCTGACAGAAAACTGAGTTGTCACGTGGTCAGAGGAGCTAAATAAACCTTGGCCAATGCTTCAGCCACCTGGGGTCCAGAGGATCCTCTCCCATAGACTTATGTCTATCCTGGTGTCATTAGGAAAAACATACCTTCATCAGTCCCTCTGGTAGCAGCAGATCTCTACTTTAAGGATAATCACATTCTTTAATAGGTCCACACCCTTAGACATGAGTTAGAACTAGTTCTCTAGATCTCTCTAAAGGTAATTGTCTAAAAAGAATCTGCAAACCAAAAGAAAATGGGAACCTCAGAGTATACCAGAATCCTGCCCCTAACTTTGGAGATCCAGGCAAAGCATTTGCTGACCTATTTTCTTAGAAGCAAATGAGAAGAGAGAGTCTCCAAGGTCCATTCTACCCCAAATTGCAATTTGAACTCCTGCTTCTTAAAGCAAACATACAGGCAGGACTCATGAAAAGTGATGTTCTGTTTGTTTGTTTTAAGGGTGTGTAGTTTAGGTGATATGTCTTTACTCTATTCCAAATGTGTAACTGACATTAAAAAAGAAAATTCCCCAAAGCCTCAGACTACTGTAATGTGTAGGACTTATGAAAATGTCCCCTAGGGCTTACCAGAGGTTATAGATGTCTTTCTACAGCTTTGGATTTGCCTATAAGGACATTTAACTGAAATGAAGAAACACTCCTTTGTCATGCTTAGCACTATGTATGTGTACTACATACATTCATACAGCCCTGGCCCTTACTGCAACAAAAAAGTAGGCAGAGCTTAGAGAAGTCAAAGTTAGTCTCAAATGGTTTTATGATGGAGGAATCATTTTTCCCCAAAACCATATTAAATTGAATATTACCTTAGCTTACCCCTTGCTCAAATGCAACTGCAAAACCAGTAATTCCAATAGGAAGTCCCGATTATATATATTCTCACCAAACTTGAACTTGAGGCCCAGATGTATTACCCAATACTTCATAGGATGAAAGTGCTTACAAGATAAACTGGTTAACTCTCCCATTTAGTAGGTGGGAAAGATTAGGGCTAGAAGGAAGAAAGAGCTTATTAATGCTATAAAGTGTGTTGGTAATAGGACTGGGAGTACTTTTCTGAGCCAACCAGCATTCTTTCCTTCCCTAACTCATGACACCCTCCTGGACTCCAGGGAAACCATGGTGGGAATAGACTGAAAGAACTTATTCTACACTAACCAACATGAATTCTCTAAAACATTTAGCTCATTAACATTAATTAAATGGCTAGAATATGTATGGATTTAGTTCATAGAAAATGAATATTCAGAATGAATTAGCTAAAGTTACATCTTGTGCAAAAGAATGCTATTTTAATATATGGCCTTATTATTTGAAGCACTTTTATTATACAACAAGGCTTATGTTTATATATTATAGTCAGTATTAATTTTAGATTAACTAAGATTATATTAATTTTAGAATAACATTATTTTTCAAACCATGGGCAGGAACCTATTATTAGGTCAGAAAATCAGTTTACTAAGTCTGGGACAAGCATGTAGAAATGGGTAGGCTAGAAAATAAGAGGATATCACACATCTACAGGAAACTACGGTTTGAAGAAACACTTTCAGTTGTATACACACGTTTATATGAAATGTATTATGCCACAATGTAAAATATACATCACTGAGGATTACACTCAAATAGTTTAAAAGTCACTTCAATTTATGTTGTTGTGGTAGAAAGTTACACCAGAAAAATGTATTTTATATGTTTTTAATGTGTTGACTAAAATTAAAAATTATAAAATTACTGCAGTTTTCCATGGGATAACCATGTGAAGAACTGCAATAACTTTATATTTATTTTACTCAGCATAGCATTAAAAACAATGTTGTGCAGTACGCCTGGGGGGCAGGGGAAGGGGACAGGCGGGAGGGGGTCTGAGGAGGAAGAAAAGGGGGACATATGTAATACTTTGAATAATAAAGATAATTTTTTTTAAAAAAATGATAATGTCATAAAAAACATAAAGTTTACAGATACACACACCTGAGGTAAAAATATGGACTTTTTAATATATGGCACTAACATAAACTGAATTTAGAATAGTGGTTACCTCTAGAGAAAAGCAAAGGAGCAGGAGTGCCTTCGCTAGATAAGGTATTCTACTGCTTTATAAATGAGGAGAGAAGGTTGAAGCAAATAAGGTAAAATAGTAACATCTATTAAATTTAGGCAATAAGTTCCTGGGTTTCTACATTAACTGTCCTTTTTGTAATGTTTTATGTTTATACCAGAGGCCCGGTGCATGAAATTCGTGCATGGGAGGGGTGTCCCTCAGCCCGGCCTGCGCCCTCTTGCAATCCAGGACCCCTTGGGTAGGATCCCTAGGCCTGGTTAGTAATCAGGGCCTATAGGGGCTTTCCTTCTCCCAGCTGCCGGCAGCTGGCCCTGCCCCGCCACTGCCACTGCTTGCCGTCTGTGTGGTGCTGCCCCCACCCCCCCACCACTGGTCGCCTCTCTCTGCGGGTGACAGGCGTGGGGTGCTATAGCTTGGCTGGCCTGGGCCTCCCTCTGCAGGGCGATCATGGGGCCATGGTGGGCCCCCTGACCAATCGCATCGCACCCGCCTTTGCTGGCCTGCCGCCAGTGCGTGTCATAGCGTGGTCGTCTGGATGGTCGTTCTGCTGTTTGGTTGATATTCATATTACGCTTTTATTATTATAGATACATCACATTTTTAATTATATAATTAAATATTATATTTTTTAAATCCACATCTTTTATTTCATCAGCAGCATATATTTAAGATGCTTGACAAATCATCAACAGGTTCAAGGAATTTATATATTACAAATTAACCTTAACAATAACTCTTCTTAATTTCCTAACATTTAAATATTAAGATTAAAGTATATTCAATTACTGTGATTTGACCCTGAATTCTCTTACAACAGCAGCTGAATTGGTATCCACAAAATATGGGCTGGCCTGGGCTAGAAGGCAAGGTAGAAAATATTCAAAAGCTACATGGAAGCATATACACTCACACAGAGAGTGGTATTGTTAGTACAGGGACATGGCACTGCAGAGTAAATAAGAACTTCCAAATATATAATATCATTTATACTGATATTTTATTTGTTCAATCTACAATTTCTTCTGCATGGCTCTAGTTCCTTTCCAGATATAGCTCTGCATTCTCTGCATCACTACTCTAATGTGAGCTGGAAAAGTCACACATTCCCCCACCTCTGTAAAACAGTAACCAGACTGGGAGTTACTGAACACATTTCACAGCCAGGCCAAGTTCAGACCCTGATGTTTGCTTCTTTTCTAATCTACTCTACTTTGAAGTAAACAGTATAAATAGCATAAACTCATCTCTCAACCTAAGATAAACCACTAGGCCCTGGGCTTTCACCCTCCCACTTCCCAAGCTTTCCCTCCTGTGTGCAATTCCACTTACTCCAATCTCAGGCTGATCTTGCAATTAAGGGAACCACATCCAGCCCTCAATGGTCCTGTAGCCTCTTCCTTCCTACCCAAACATTTTCCCCAAAGTTAGAGCATGGTGGGGCTAAGTCTATTTTGCACCATTAAAACCATGTAACTCTGCCTGCTTGTTTAGAAAATCAACACTTTATGATTGATAAAGATGCACACTTTATCATTCAACTCAGCACACAGCTGCCGCCCATCCAGTTGCAAACTCTTCAGGGCAGGGCCCTGTGGGCCTAATTTCTGTACCACAGTTAGGACTGAAGCAGTCGTGACCCTTTGGGGTCGAACGACAATTATGTTCAATTTGTAACAATGAAAATACATCCTGCATATCAGATATTTACATTACGATTCATAATAGTAGCAAAATTACAGTTATGAAGTAGCAACGAAAATAATTTTATGGTTGGGGGTCACCACAACATGAGGAACTGTATTAAAGGGTCGCGGCATTAGGAAGGTTGAGAACCACTGGAATAGAGGATACAGAAACACTTTCAGAGATGCACATTGATTGGAAAAAAGAAAAACTGGTGGTTAAGGTCAAAGAACAGTAAGAGTCCCATAGACAAAGAAAATAAACAATATTGTGAACAGAATTAAGTTCTGCCCTTGCAATGGCATCACAGAGACGAGCAAAAGTTTTCAAACATAATTTAAATAAAAATTAGAAACCTCCTTTATTTCCATTAAAAGACATACAGCTTTAGTGGGCTTTTTAAATCCAAATACGTACATATAAATAGTAATTTAGTTTACATTAAGCCAAGCACGTTTCAGGAATGAAAACTGGGATTTTATATGTAGATAGGTATAGATATATTATCTTTCTACACAGACACACACACACACACACCAGCCATTTTCCTTGAAGAAAAAGATGATTTTGTTCTCTATGGATCCCCCTAAATAAATGGCATAGTGTGCACCTACTAAACACATTTATTCCCCAAGCATTTACAAAGCACTATTTTTGGATGAATAAATCACTTCCAAGACATTAAGGAAGTGGAGATGACAAAAAGACAAATAAGACTATAATTTAATAAATGTTATAAAGACCTATAGAAAACTCTTTAAAGGTATAAACAGTGGAGCAGCTATGCTTTTATGACTTGGAGGTAGGTTAAGGAGTGGGGGTGACTTGGGCAGAGCATATTAGGACACCTGAAAGAGTTAATACGCAAAATGAATCACAAAGGGAGGTTACAATTCCTATGGGCAGAGAGCCCAAGTAACTCCATACAAGCTAGAAGAAGTCATTCGCCTTCTGTCATTCTTTTACCGGCATCCCAAAACTTTCTGAAGATACAATTGCTATGACTCAATCTTTACAAGCTTCCGCCCTCATAAAAATGCCTGGATTAATGATAAATTCACTAGAAGCTATTTCTTTCAACTGTGTCTGTAGTGCCTTTTATGTTCTGGTATAATTTTGTGAATTATTCTGTTTTTGTATAAATGCTATTTAGCAGATGGAGTACATACTCGGTGTATTGAAAGCAGGGATGATGCTTGCTTTTCTTTGTTCTGTACACATAAAACACTCTCTATGAATGAGAAACATGTTCCAGACTCATATTTTGTCTTAAAAAGTTTAGTAATAGCTGTCAGCCACAACTGACATAGATAATGCACTCTGTAGATTACAATGCACTGTTACATTTATTCCTCCTAACCACCCAGAGATAAATGTTTTATCAATATCTCATTTTATATATGAGGAAACTTTATATATCAGGCTCAGCGAAATCAAGTAGCTTCACCAACATAACCCAACAAGTAAAAAAATGAATTGGAAACTAAACTGAGCTCTCTGACCCCAAATATTTCTTTCAAAGAATTCCTAGGGGGGGGAAAAAAAGTAGTCTACATTTTAATATGTCAGAAAAGGTGATATTAAATGCTAATTAAAATAAGACAAATATATGTTAGGTTCTTGGAAATTGAGGATGAAATAAAATTTAGGTAAGAGTGGTGAATGTGTTCAGAAGGTGGTTTCTAGATCCCAAAATAAAGCAATAAAAATGGGACACAGTTGAGTTTGTCTCTCTACCTCCCGAGAATAGGCCTCTAGCAATCATAGCTGGCCTAAAAACAGGGGCAATAAAAAGTTCCCTTTATTTGCAGTGTTTCATAGGTGACCTACAAGAAAAATCCTAGCTAGTGACTGCAGTGGGAAATTCCAAAGAAAACCTCCCTTTGAGATCTAACACCCGCCACTAACTCTCCAAAATGTACTGCTCTCTTTCCAAAGGGAGGGGAACTCATTGATGACCAATATCAATGAGTTTCCCTCCCTTTGGAAAGAGAGCAGTAATAAATTTTAGGTGAAGGTATGTAAGAGATGTTAAGCCAATCTGGACTAGGATATAACATATGTAAACCCTATGCCTTTGTGTGCTGCCCTACAAAATAAATGTCTCCCTAATTTATTAAAGAGTTTCTTCTCTTTATCTAAAGCTCTAATAAAAATTGCCTCCAGCCCTAACCGGTTTGGCTCAATGGATAGAGCGACAGCTTGCGGACTCAAGGGTCCCAGGTTCGATTCTGGTCAAGGGCATGTACCTTGGTTGCGGGCACATACCCAGTGGGGAGTGTACAGGAGGCAGCTGATCGATGTTTCTCTCTCATCGATGTTTCCAACTCTCTATCCCTCTCCCTTCCTCTCTGTAAAAAACCAATAAAATATATTTTAAAAATAATTGTCTCCATAGAAGAGAAAAAATGGGATGCAGGCAAACTTTGAATAGACCTCATCCTAATGTCCAATCTTCCACCTTCTCAGCCCCACGGCTAATACCAACCCGACCCCCATCACTACCACCATCAGTGGCAAGAGCAATAGGTAGGGACTGCAGACACTCTCCTGTCTGCCCCAATTATAAATCCCCAAATAGCAAACATACCTGGTCCCTCTAACAACTGAAATTTCTCTTTCAGACAGAATGTTGAAAACAATGAGAATGATATCTAAGTAATGTTTGAGCAATTAATTTACATGCCACATAAACACGTTTTGGGTTTTTATTTGGAAACTAGAGGCCTGGTGCACAAATTCGTGTACATGGAAAGGAAATTAATTAGAAGAAATCTTTTAATATCGCTATTTGCCCTTTCTCTATAATATAAGTGTCAACGAAATTCTCGATCGACAATGACAGATGGAAACACACGCGTGCGATTGGCGCCAGCAAGAGCTTTATATACTAATATATAGATAAACTTGCTTAATTAGATCTGCTTTCTGATTTATCTAAACTTCTTCCAGCCCTGTGAAGCACCCCAAGTGTCTTTCAGGTAATTGTCAGCAACACAGCAGTAAATATTGTAGATCACACAGGGAGAACAAAGGGTAAAATATTTAACTACAGCAGTGTTTTGACTACATGCTGCGCAGTGAGAAAACCTGAAGTCATTTTCAAGATCCACCATTTCTTACTTCTTTTCATTCGGGTCAAGTTTCTAAACTTTCTAAATCTCCATTTTCTGGCTAATGAAAAGAAAACAGGATTCTACCGAGTCTCCTATCTACCTACTCCAGGACTTCTGTTAGGATCAAATGAGATGAGGCAAGGGAAAACGCTTCAGACATTTGGTTAAAGTGTAAAATGTTTGCACCTGGCTATAGAGCAAGCTGTGTTCCTGGGCTGAAGAAACTTCAAGGAAGCTAGTTGCTAGGGAGAGGAAGCCAGGCATTGCTATTTGATGTCATTACCCAGAGCCCACAGCGACTGTTTCCAGGCTGGGCTGTGGGCCGTATTTTGTGCCATCGGGTCTTGGCAGCGTTGGCTGCGATTTGGTGGGCTGTCCCTCCAGGGTGGTGGTGGGGCCTGTGTCCCACTTGGGGGAAGCCGAGTGTTACTCTGTCAGCGCCAGGATATGGTGCTGTTTCTTTGTAAATGGCCAGTGCATGTCACAGGAGCTCCTACATTGAGCATCTGCCCCCTGGTGGTCAGTGTGTGCCATAGTGACCGGTCAGACGGTCGGAGGGACAATTAGCATATTAGCCATATATATACATACACACACATACATACACACACACAGATATGTTTTTATTGATATTTTTAGAGAGACAAAGGAGACAGAGAGCGAGAGACATCAATGTGAGTGGACAGAGAGAAACATTGCTGTGAGAGAGAAACATTGATCAACTACCTCCTGAATACACCTTGACTGGGGCTCGAGCACACAATCTGGGCATGTGCCCTGACCTGGAATTGAACCCGTGACCTTTCAGTGCATGGGATGATGCTCAACTAACTGAGCAACACTGGCCAGGGCATAAACACAGTTCAATAAATCATCCCATATACAATAGTGGTCCCATAAGATTATAATTAATTACAAGCAAAAGCTTTGTTTGAAATGTTGAAAGAAAAGCTGCACCCAATTACAATTTAAATTTATTGCTGGTTTAAACAGATGAGGAGGTTCAACATGCTGTCCATCCACCACAAAGATGACCAATCCTATGACTTATTGTAATGGCCAAGCATAAAATCCTAAAGGTACTCTCCATGATCCTGCACCAACCTTGTAAACCTATAGTATACTTTGACTATAGTGGAAATACCTTTCAACTTAAATTTTATTTAGAAAATAGTAGAAAGGATAAACATCAAAATCTTAACATTATGTACTCTATGACTACATTGTAGCTTAATTTTCATTTTTAAACATTACTCTATTTCCCAATTTATCTACCATGAAGGGGAATCTTATTATCTATAATCCTTTTCATAATATTTTATAACAAAAAATATATATTTTAAATCTTATTTAAGCAACTCAACATTGAAGCAACAAATATAGGGTGGACAAAAGTAGATTTACAAGCCTGGCCAGAGTGGCTCAGTTGGTTGAGCGTTGTCCTGTGCACTGAAAGGCTGCCAGTTTGATCCTTGGGTGGAGCACTTATGGAAGGCAATCGATTGATGATTGATTCTCTCTCACACCTCTCTCTCTCTCTCTCTCTCTCTCTCTCTCTCGATGTCCTCAGGTGAAGATTAAAAAGAAAGGAGGTTTACAGTTGTTTGTATAAAAAAAGGATGTGCAGGTTATGATTATTACAATAGCTTCATTAACTCTGTTTTGTGTCCTCACAACTGTAAACCTATGTTTTGCCCACCCTGTATTTAGTAGGGGGAAAAATGAGTTATATAGTATCACTGTTTTATTGATTCAATTTAACTGTACCATTTCCTTAAGGTTATAAAATGAAAAGGTTTTGATTTGTTTTTTAAATATGTTTTTATTGATTTCAGAGAGAGAGAAAGGGAGAGAGGGATAGAAACATCAAGGAGAGATCGATCAATCAGCTGCCTCCTGCACTCCACTGATTGGGGATGGAGCCCACAACCCCTGCCCCCTGCATGTGCTCTGAGGACCTGGAATCAATCCAGTGACTTCCTGGTGCTTGGGTTGAAGCTGAACCAACTAAGACACACAAGCCAGGCTGTTTTGCTTTTTTAATGAAAAAAAGTATGCTAACAAAAACAAAGTCTACATAAGGCCCCAAATTTGTATCTGATCTTCCTGAGAAACAAAGCAAGCAGGGAAATATGAAAAGTTGCTCATTATCATAAAAGAGAAATAATACTAGTTCTTCACTGGAGAGGAGTGTTTTACTAGTAACAAACATGAAAGTAAGCTCAGTTATCATGCTGGAATTTAAAAAGAAATAACTAAATTATATAAAGGACACCATCAATAGTTCAAGCATTAGTTTTAAATGTGTGCCTATACATACATACACAAATACACACACACACACACACACACACACACACACACACACACACACACCTCCCTTCAACAAAAGCACAAGACTGAGCACAGTAAAGAGACATTTTCAAAAACAAAACAACTGATTTAATTCCAACATTTCAATCTGATGCAATTTATCAAAATGGGTTCCTAAGTGTGTTTTTTCTAATCCCCGAAATTCAAAGTTAAATGAAAATCCCAGCAACCCAAACCACTTGTTTGGCAAGTAGATATATTATAGCTAACCACAGACACACTAGGTTTGTAGGCAAGTGGGTTTTGAAAATGCTGAGATAATATAAGTCTTCAAATCAGAAGTACTACTTTAATATCACAGACCATCTACATCATTATCAGAGACCACAGAGTAACTGGGCAACTTATTGGAAAAGTGAAAATGGCTGAGTCAGAAATTTCCATCTGACAGGGTAAAAGACTGGGAGCGAGTGGAACAGTGAAAAGGGGGGTGAGGGAAGGTAGCAGGGTGGAAAAAGCAATTTTTACTCATGCTGGTAGAACTGCTGGATAGAGATTAGACTTCCCATAAGAAATATCTGACTTAAGTTATCATAAATGATAAAAAAAAATATATCCACAAACGCAATCAACCTCACAAGGTTCCTGTGTTGCAAGCATAAACTGTATGGAGTGCTGCTTTTGAAGCCAAACATTTCTGTACTGGCATTAACAAAACAAAAAAGCTACTCAAGAAAAGTAACAACTCAGATCTTGTCTATTCTTAGAAAATGCAGACGCAGATATTAACACAAATCACTCAAATCGAGCTTCCTTTCTTATCAAGAAATATCTCATAATCTCCAGGTCATTTAGACTGAGTTCCCAGCAAATTGATGCTTGGGTTCTGCATTTGCATTTTCACCAAAGGATCACTAGGCTCTCCTCAAAACACCAAGTGACCATGCCTCCACATGGCCCAATGTTGGATAAAGTAGATGTTAGAAAAGATTTCCTTAAACTGGACCAATCTGTATGTTCTATCGGCCCATCATTATTCCACCTACCTAATCATCTACAAAAAATTCACACTGATGCCGCTAGTCACATGTAACTATTTCTTTAAATTAATTAAAATTAATTTTTTAAAAATTCAGTTCCTTAGTCTCACAGCCACATTTCTAGTGCTAAAAAAGCCCTATGGGACTGGTGCCTACCATTTTGGACAGTGTGGAATAGAGAACACTCAGTAGCATTTAAAACCATCTTAACTGTGCGTGCGTGTGTATGTGAGTGTACATGTGTGCTTATGTTTAACCAACAGATATAACTCACTTTGCCAGTATGGACAACCAAAGGTCTTGAATATATATAGGGAATCCCCAAAATATGTATATACACTTTGAATGATTATAAAGTGTTTATTAATATATAGTTCATTTTCAAAATTTAAAAGAATTTATAGAAATGAATACCTTTTTTTTTTTGTCAATGCCTGTTTTCAAACTGATGACCCTTCTGGTCTAGGCACTGCTGATAATGCAAAGCAATGAAATCACAAGCATCTAGAATCATTTCGTTCAGTATTTGTGAGCTCTCAGTTTGTCAATTGTTCCCAGTTTTGTACTTTAAGCTTTATCTTTTACATATCCCCATAAAAAAGTTTAGTTCATAATTTTTTTGTTCAAAGCTTAGTCTGGTTTCACCCATTATTTCAAATCAGTTAAACCTAAAAAAGAGTGAAAATTAAGTGAGTTTATTACCTGTTAAAGTGTGTATACATTTTAGGGGGAGGGCACACTGTGTCCCTAAAAAATATGTACACATGTTGAGTAATTATAAAGGCAGTGTTTGTACTTCAACTGAATTTTCAAACTTCCATGGCATTTTCAGATGAATTTCCTTTGTTCAAAGCTTAGTCTTGCTGAAAAGAAACATCAATTGAGCTATCAGCTGTTAAAGTGTGTATGTATGTTTTTGGGACACCCTGTATTATTATTGGTCTTGTGTTAGCCACTGATTTATCTTCAAAGTGTGCTTATATATTACTCTCCTATGCTCTTCTCCTTCATTAGTCCTAAAGGAATGGTAGTTCAGCTAACTTCAACAGAGTGGAAAGATCGAGTTATTCTACATTTACCAAGCAAGCACTGTGTATACACAGTCACAGAAACCCAGCGGTCAAACCTGCACTTGGAAAGGAAAGTGAACTGATATTCGATGCAGCTAAAGAAATTCAATTCTGGGAAATATAACTGCTACTGAATAAACCCAACAGATATCTAATAATTTACACCAAACCTTAAAGAACTGGACTCTGATTAGCAAATGTGTGCATTTGTGAATTTCAACTGGCCTTGAAAATTAAACTGATCACAGATGGAGAAGCAGTCTCTGAAATTTACTGCCTGTGGTGCCTTCTTTAAAGAACAACTACATTTTACATGAATGCTCCACTTCAGAACAATTTAGGGATATATGAATTTACACAGAAGCTAAATAAGTAATTACTCTTAATGCCACAAAAATGATTAAAAGGAAGAGTGCTTTAAAGTGATTCAGCTATTTTTAATGGGTTTATAAATTTTTATAATTAAACATTAAAAAATGGCTACCAGAATTATACTTAGAAAAAGATGAAACTCATACAGTTTTTCTGTAGTACATTGCACAGAGCACTGGTAATATAAGATATTCAGTTACTACTTATTGCACAAGGATGCAATATGGTGTAACCAATAGTACTCTTACTTTGAGTTCAATTCTGGCACTAACACTCACTAGGATGAATAATCTTAACAAATTAATATCACTTATTTTTGCTCACCTATAATAGTCATGGTAAGTATTTGTGCACTGAAGAAAAACTGTACATAAATTTTAAAAGTACTCACAAATTAGCCTGGCCGGCATGGCTCAGTGGTTGAGCATTAACCTATGAGCCGGGAGGTCATGGTTCGATTCCCAGTCAGGGCATATGCACAGGTTGTGGGCTTGATCCCCCGGGTGAGGCATGCAGGAGGCAGCCGATCAATGATTCTCTCATTATTTATCTCTCCCTCTCCCTTCCTCTCTGAAATTATATATATAATAAAAGTACTCACAAATTATTCTGATAGAGGTAGACATTCTATGTAGAAAACAATAGACCATTGATAACCACACGGAGTCCTCAAAAGGATAAATACCATTAGATAAGCAATAGCAGACAGAATTTTTTTTCAAAGCAATTTTCCACTAAAAAAAATCCAGATAGTAAGAATTTATGTCTTTTATTTTGATTCCATGTAACCCTAAAGAAACTCCAACCTTCTGTTGTTCCACTATTTGAATGGCACTTTTCCTGGCACTTAAACAAGCCCTCAAATGGTTTGGCAGCCCTCAAATGGTTTGGTTTCTCTGTTTGCCTTAACCTAGAAAGAAAAGCCACCCATCTCCTTAAACCTCTTCAGGATAAACCCAGTCATGCCCATTAAAACCCAAAAGATCACATCCAACCCAACTTAAGTACAAGTTTACACCAAGGGAAGAAAAACCATTTTGGTTTATTGACTTCATATTACCAGAGTTTCCTTAAGTACTAGCTACTGTAAATTCTATTTATCCTTGAGTCAGATATTTCCACTTTCAACTCATCTTCCATGAAGAGATACATTAGCTAGCACTTTCTTTCCTATTAGGATTAGGTAAATTAATTACAATTTCAAAAAAAAATTTGAGATAATACTCAAAATCCCCCCCCCCAAAAAAAAACACACACAAAACTTTATTATAAATAGTGGTCATGGGATATGTAAGTGTGGTAAAATATTCTCTCAGAATTTTGCTACCATCAAGAAAATTGCAACACTCACATTCCCACTCTGGTAATCATTTGTCAGACCTCTACACATATTTCCAGTAATCTTGGATTATGTAAATCTAAAGTATGAACAGGAAACAAATGGGTAAATCTTGAGATTTCTGGAATTCTACTCCAATATGCTCAATAAGTGGTGATGTTTAGTGACCAGAAATATATCTTTTCTAAAAGGTATCTTGAGATCATGGGCACACTCCTAGAACAACTCAGTTTACAATAATCTAAGGGAATGCCTCCCTGAAGATCAGGAGACTGACCTTCCTAACTAGAGGCCTGATGCATGAAATTCATGCATGGGTAGGGTCCCTAGGCCTGGCCAGTGAACAGGCCCGATCTGCAGGGCGACCAGCAGGGCGATTGGGGAGGGCCCCCGCTAACACCCGCCCTGGCTGGCCTGGGGCCTGAAGGCCGGAGGAAGCTCCTGCATTGAGTGTCTGCACCCTGGTGGTCAGTGTGCGTCATAGCAACTGGTCATTCCACCAATCATTCTGTTGTTTGGCCAATTTGCATATTAGGCTTTTATTATATAGGACTAGAGGCCTGGTGCATGAAATTCGTGCACAGGGGTGGGGGGTGTCCTCAGCCCAACCTGTACTTTCTCCAATCCAGACCCCTCGGGGGATGTCCAACTTCCGGGCCTAAACTGGCAGTCAGACATACCTCTCACAATCCGAGACCACTGGCTCCTAACTGCTCACCTGCCTGCCTGCCTGATCACCCCCCTGCCAGCCTGATCACCTCTAACCACCTCTGCCTGCCGGCCTGGTCACCCCCAACTGCCCCCCCTGCCAACCTGGTCACCCCCA
>NW_005353910.1:348805-364952 GCF_000412655.1 Myotis brandtii | reverse complement strand
GCAGGCCTGGTTGCCCCCAACTGTCCCCCTGCCAGCCTGGTCACCCCTTACTACCCCCCTCTGCCAGCCTAGTCACCCTTAACTGCACCCCCTGCCAACCTGGTTGCCTCCAAAGGTCCCCCTGCACCAGCCTGGTCGCCTCCAAAGGCCCCTCCTGCCAACCTGGTAGCCCCAAACTGCCCCCCCTGCTGGCCTGGTCACCCGCAACTGCCCCCCCCCACCGGCTTGGTCGCCCCTCACAGCCTACCCCTGCCGGCCTGGTTGTCCCACACAGCCTGCTGCTCAGTTGCTTCATCATCCCTCACTGCCCCCCACAGCCAGCCTGGTCACCCCACACAGCCTGCTGTTCAGTCATTTGGTCATCCCTCACTAACCCCCGGCCTGGGTCACCCCACACAGCCTGCTTGTTCAGTCGTTTGGTCGTCCCTCACTAAACCCCTGTGGCCTGGTCACCCCACACAGCCTGCTTGTTCAGTCGTTTGGTCGTCCCTCACTAACCCCCCTGCAGGCCTTGTCGCCCCACTCAGCCTGTTCAGTTGTCCGTTCAGTTGCGATGGCCCCTGGCTCTTTATATATATAGATTATAATGCAAATAGGCTTACATTAAAATCAGACTCCCTCTCCTACAAATAGAGTCTATGCAGAAGAAAGAAACAACCCAAAAATAAATTGGAAGATGTCTCAAAGTACACCCAGAAAACTCCTATGCAAACAACAGGGAGTTGGGCATTGATCTTAAGAACCAATTCTCTCAATAAGCACTGTGACTCTCTATGTAGTTCATTAAATAGGGATATTTTTTTTTTTTGAGAAAAAAATCTGTATTACTTTAGTGGTATTTAAGTTAAATAGTTCTCTATTCCCAAAAAAGCTGGAAACTCAGCTGGTGCTATGGGAAGAAAGAAGCAAAAACTGAAGCTTAGTGGTAAACTCCATAAGGAGGAAACTGAGATGTCTTCAATACTACAAAATTTAACAGAGTGCATAAAGTAGCAACTTGATTGTTTTGGATTTTGCCTGGTGTTTAAAGAGTGTTTTGGAGAAGAAAAACAACTTTACAGATCAAGATTCAAATATTGTTTACTTATACGCTAAAAACCTTGGGCTAGTTATGTAATGTCTTTGAGCTTCCGGTTCCTCATCTATAAAACGAGGTAGATATTGTGAAGATTAAATTAGGTAAGTGAAGGGCCAAAGAAAACATGTCATTCAATAAGAGGGAGTTCAGTAAATGGAGCCTATTATATCGGCATCAACAGAGATAATGAATTCTTACAATTAGTTATTTTATATTAAGTGTTTCTACTAGTCAGGTCCCACTAAGTCACTGATTATCACAGATCCAGTCACTTTTGTGGCATAAAATCTGTATGGAATATGCAATCTCTACTTCCTCTTATGAATGTCTGGAAATGTTTCCTGGAAAGGAACTGCAACATAATCAACAGGTCACTACATTTCTATAACTCTTCTAACCTTTTATGTCCAACTGAGGGTGAACAAGCTTCATATAGACGTGGGCCTGAGTGAAAGGGAAATAAGTTTGTCTAAATAGTTTAATAAGCTCCACCACTCCGAACTTCTTTCAGTTGAATGTCCAGGATTAGAAAGCAAAGTACAATTCTATGTGAAAGTCATGTAATTATAGTTTATGTAGAAGAAACATCAAAGTATCACCATCAAGAAAGACAGGAGGGTAGAATATTGAGTCGAAGTATAGCCAATCAAAATCTAAACAACATAGTAATAAGAAGATTTAAAATATTGCATGCCCAAAACTAAACAATTTTCCTATTATTTGAGTCACTCTATTAAAAGCTTTTTGTCAAATCCACCTGTAAGAAAGGTGGATATTTCTTTTCTAAATTATAGAAATGTTATAGCTTTAACGTTGCATGTAAGGAACAAACAAGTTGAAGTACAAAGAACCCTGTTTTAATCCCAGATACCTGTCAGAATTTTAGTTCTGGCTGTCAGCAGAGCTCACCAAGTGACCTTTAACAAGTCACTTTCCAAATCAGAAACTCAACCTATAAAGAAATAGTCCAAATTTGCTTTAAGAACACATCCAATTCAAATATAAAGTTGTATGAAATATAGCTGAGTATATCTCTTTGATAGAAGCATGTCATCTAAAATGTGATAGTCACAGCCTATATGAAAAACTATCCATATAGGATGACTGTTGTGTTAACTTTCTCTGGCACCAAATATTGCTTTCTTCATTGTTGCTGTTGATTTTACTATTTATAACACACACACAAAAAATGGTTAACATCTGCTTTTATCCATCTGTCAGTAGCTTTAACCCTCATAAATCTTAAAATAGCTTTTCATTTAATCTGATGTTTTATAAAAAGGTAGACTTTTCCTGTTTTCAGCTAGCAGTTCTTACAGAGCGTTCAGTATCAGAGTAAAAGGAGACCATGTTATCAGTCACTTACTGTCTAGTGAATATAAATGTAGCCTGTGCCATTTACTAAAAGGTTTACCTGGGGTCAGATGATGAGAGTACAACCTGGGAAGGTAAACACCTTCTATATTCAGAAAGTTTCCTGAAGATTGCCAAATTATTTATGTTTAACTGGAATGTGTTCTAAATGCCTCGGGTGTATGTACTACTATTGAAACTGGCTTCAGTACATCCTACAGTATACTTGGTTTTCATGTGAGTCTCCTGCAGAGGAAGTGAAAGAAAATCAGGAGCAGCATGCATCTAAACAGGAAGACAAGCTGACCAAATACCTTTCTGCTCTAGAGGATTCATTTGCCTCACTTTTTTTTAAAGAGTCAAAATTATTTTGATGATTTTTAAAAACTGCTATAATATCTACTAAGAAGTACATATTTTTCGTAGTGCTGTATGTTTTTAAAGCAGTGTTAACTTCTAATGCACTATGTGAAGCTACCAGTAAAAGAGGCTAGTTTGCCCTAATTTAGGAAGCTATTCTAAAATAAGTACAAATTAAAATATATCCATCTGCAAAGCAAAAACCTTTGAGCTCATGCTTTCTAATCCTCTTTTGATCATAAACCATTCCAAGTTTGCAATCTGTATATTCATCATTTTAGTTTCCAACTCAAAACTTTCTGATTCTTCACAATTAGTACTCCTCATAATCAAGAACTTAAAAAATACATGTGGTGATTGATCTGTTTAGTTAAAACTTTGTAAGAACCTTGCCTCTTAATCCAAAATAAACAAACAAAAAAAAAAAACTAAAGAAGAAGAATCCTATATAATAAAAGGCTAATATGCAAATTGACCAAACAGCCAAATGACTAGTCGCTATGACATGCACTGACCACTAGGGGGCAGATGCTCAAGGCAGGAGATTCCCCCTGATGGTCAGTGTGCTCCCACAGGGGAGTGCAGCTCAACCAGAAGCCAGGCTCATGGCTGGCAAGTGCAGCGATAGTGGCAGGAGCCTCTCCTGCCTCTGCAGTAGCACTAAAGATGTCCGACTGCCAGCTTTGGCCCACTCCCCATAGAGCAGGCCTAAGCCAGCTGTCAGACATCCCCCGAGGTCTACTGGACTGCAAGAGGGTGCAGGCTGGGCTGAGGACCCGCCCCCCAGTGCACAAATTTCATGCACCAGGCCTCTAGTAGTAAACATAAAAAATTCTGAATGGATCCCAACACCATCAGAGAAAATAACCACATCCTCCAGGAACAGTGACAAAATGACACCATATCACTTTCTTTGGAAATGTGCACACATTAATAGGGTTTTACATAATTAAAGTAGATCCATAAATAGTTAAGATCATTGTCTCCAAAGGAGACTACTATGCATTTAAGTCCTGAGTCAAACTTAATACCAATAAACCTCTTACAGAAATTGGAGAAATAGGAAAAACTCATACGAGAAAAAGTAAGTGACTTCCTAGTCCTCTGTTCCTACCCTAGTGAATTTATGCAAATGACCATAGCTCTTATTCTGGTATCCCATGTTCAGTTAGCTCAGGTCAGTCGGCCTATTGAGCACAAGCTGTCAAATAGTCTGACAAGTTTTCTGGAGTACCTGCTATGTGTAAGGATCCCTAAGAAATACTGAGATCAGTCTGCTAACAGTCTCTTGAGAGAGAGATAGTAGACCAATACAGAGACTAACGTATTACTTAATGAAGTACTTCAAAGTGGATTGAAGGCACACATAGGAAAGAAGCAGGGTAGACTTAACAGAGAATCAGCATTTGAACTGGATGAGGGAAGGGTGGTATGGGCACAGGTAGCCTATATTTGGCTAGTGTAAACAGAAATTCCAGGCAGAGAATGAGGAGTTACAGGAACAATGGTCTGGAAGAAAGAAAAGTAGGAATATTACAGGGCAACTTGAACAGTGATAACAAAAGAGACTGAATGTATAGCACAGTGTTTGCAATCTGTATATTGCAAAAAGGTAGCCTCTTTTTCTATTTAAAATAGCAAAGAAAATGACAGTTATATTCCACACTGTCAAGTAAGTAGGAATCAGAAGTACATGAATTTCTTACCTCCTTTCAATTGCACAAATCCTTTCAACATCTGCTCCCCACATTTGGGGAGAATACATGAGGAGAAACCATAAATAGGGATCAAAAAGAAAACAAAATAAAAATAGAATTCTGATACCCAGACATAAATAGCTAAATAAAACCCTAGTGTCTGTTACACATTCTGCAAGACAGATATCATGTTTCATTTAGTTATCAATTATTAAATAGAAAGTAAATTAAGAACCTCAAGACAGTCTATGGGAGACAGGTGTCCTTTAGGTTCTAAGTGCCAATGAAAATTTTACATTACATATCCAGAAAGGTTTTATAACAAAGACCCTACTCAGTCATCATATCCAACTGCCCTTAGTATTTCAGCAATGTCTCCTTCAGCTCTATGGTCATCAGTATACACCTATTCTGGTGAAATTATTAGAATTACAACCTTTTCACTCACACAGTGTTCGAGTTTGACCCACAAATTATTTAATAAATCTGCCACTAAACCTCAGTGGTTAGCCTACTTTGGGAGCTTGAGAGCCTTTGAAACTACGTTTTTGGAATTCAGAGATGTTAAAAGCATGATAAAATGGATTCTATCAATAGCTCCCTAACCCTCTTCTAAATCCCCAGTCTGTCTCCTCCAACATACACAGGGCCAAAATTATCTCTCAAAGATAACTTTGTGGAGCTTTAATGGGGTAACCATACAAAGAAAAGACAAGAAATGCTTTGTGGGTACACTAAAGCCTAATTTGAAATAATGAGGTCTGACCATGGAAACCTGAGAAAACAATAGAAGCAGACATGTCAAGTTAGACTCCAGCAATCACTGACAGGATAAGAAACAGTTTGTAGACAAAGCCTGAAAGTGATTTGTAATTGCAGACATTGAGCGTGAACAGTCCTTTCCAAAAAAGCTGTTGGCCCACATGTTAGGCCAAACTCACGGTGTACAGATGGGAGGATGGGGATATTAATCAAGTTCCTTCTTTCTCTTTCTCTACTGCAGGTTTCCCATCTAGACAATGATTTTCTGACAGTATTTGCCAACCCTAACAGTCTATATTTTATAGAACCTCATGATATGAAAAAGAAAGCTAGTAGTATTTTAAAGTATTTGGTGAGAAGGTGCTACTCAAAAGTTAATGAATAAAACACTTAAAAATCATGGACTCCTCTATAGAGTCAATAAAGAAAACAAAATTTGTTGATGATGAGGGAGTGAAGAGGAAAAGATCTCCTTATAAGCCATGCACGGCTTTTACCACATGTAGCTAAAAGTCCTAGAGTCAAGTTAATGGAAAGTGACTCAGCCTTTATGACTCATTAGAAAAATAAAAACCAAAAATGCCCAGTGGAGACTCCCCTGGTATTTGGTCACTGAGGAACTGTATTAGGACTGAACTGAGCATTACACACAAGCCTCCAAAGTTTGGTGGTAAATAAGCCTAGTTCCTTCTGATACAAGTTTCCAAGAAGATGAAGTGACACCTCATTCGCGCAAATGTCAGGAACATATTCTGAAGAGAGTTGGTAATAACTAACTAATAATAATAACTAAAAATCATAAGCAAACTTTTTTAAAAAACTGAATCTGTTTACTCATGCACATCACTCATCAAACGCCAGTGTGGCACACTTTTACTTTACATAAGATTTCTACTCAGTTAATCAATTTTGAAGGCTCTAGAAATATATAGAGAGAGTATAAATTTCTTCTTCTTAAATAAATGTCTATACTTTTATAAGTCACTACAAAAATAAAATATACTATCATAAAAGTTCTATCAACAGTAGTCCCCACCAGCACTACTCTATTAAATAAAACATATAACTGATGCTCACACAGTGTTAACTGAAATATCAAAAAAAAGATTAAATGAGGAAGTTTTTTTTTTAAATTTCATTGAAAATGGTTTAAAAGAAAACATATTTTGCACAGACAGTGTGGCTCAATGGTTAAATGTCAACCTATGAACCAGGAGGACAAGGTTCAATTCCTGGTCAGGGCACATGCCCTGCTTGTGGGCTCCATCCCTAGTGGGGGGCGTGCAGGAGGCAGCCAATTAATGTTTCTATCTTTCTTCCTCTCCCTTCCTCCCTCCAAAATCAATAAAAACATATTTTAAAAAGAAAGAAACCATATTTTTCTATAAAGTACCAGATAGTAAAAATTTAATGTTTGCTAGTCACAGGGTCTCTGCCACAATTACTCATCCAGTCTTTGTAGCATGAAAGCAGCCATAAACAGTATGTACACAAATGACCAAGGACATATTCCAATAAAACTTTACTTGTAGGCACTGAAATTTCATATCATTTTCACATGTCACAAAACATTATTCTTCCTCTTTTCAATCATTAAAAAAAGTAAAGACTATTCTCAGCTCACCTGCCTACTTTACAAAAACAAGCAGTGGGTGAGCTGAATTGGAACAAGGGCCATAATTTGCAGATCCCTATTTTAGAGGAACAGTTTTCAACTACTAGAGGGGAAAAATGTCACCCTTTTTTTTAAAACATTGCCACTGTAAAATGTTAATTTAAAGAAAAAGACCCCAACAATACAAAATGTGGACAAGGATGCAGAGCAGCTGGAGCTCACATACATTGCTGGTGAGAATGCAAAACGGTACAGCCACTTTGAAAAACAGTCTGGCAGATTCTTTTTTTTTATTTATCTTTATTGTTGAAAGTATTACAGATGTCCCCTTTGTTTTGCTTTGCTTTTTTTCCCCCATTGACTCTCTTCCCCCCCAAGACCTTTACCACACTATTGTCTATGTCAGGGGTGGGCAAACTTTTTGACTCGAGGGCCACAATGGGTTCTTAAACTGGACCGGAGGGCCGGAACAAAAGCATGGATGGAGTGTTTGTGTGAACTAATATAAATTCAAAGTAAACATCATTACATAAAAGGGTACGGTCTTTTTTTTTTTTTTTTTTTTAGTTTTTTTCATTTCAAACGGGCCGTAGTTTGCCCACGGCTGGTCTATGTTCATAAATTACCTGGATAATCTCCCTTCCTACCCCCTATCTTCCACTCCCCCACCCCTGTCCCATCCCAGCCTTCCCTCTGAAATTTGAGCTAAATATACACTCACCCCTATATCCATTAATCCCACCCCAGGTGCTTACCCAAGAGAAATGAAAACTATGTTCTCGAAACAAACACAAAACTGTATGCAAATGTTTACATCAACTTTATAACCACCAAAATGTGCAACCAACCACTGAATGGATAAGCAAATTGGCAAACTGTGGTGCAGTCATACACTCAGCAATAAAAAGGAACAAAATTACTAATACAACATAGTATCAGATATATCGCACTAAGTGAAAGGAGCCAAACTCAAAAAGCTACATTTGTATGATCCCATTTACTAGTGTATGATATTTTTGCACAGGCAAAACTATGGAGCAGAAAACAAATTAGTGGTTGGCAGAGGTGTCAGGGGAGTTAGGGGGCTATGTAACTGTTCTATATATTGATTGTTGTGGTGGTTACAAGACTATTCATTTGTCAACCCCGAAACGATATACTAAGAAGGATGTATTTTTATTGTATGTAAATTATACCTCAATGAATTTGACTAAAAAAAAAAAAGAAAAGAAAACAACATTGATTTATAAATAATACTGGTTATACAGTGGTTCTAGTTTATAAGAAAGTTTTCAGTTTTTATGAGTGTACAGTTACCAACTAACTGTAATATGCATACCTACATACCATAATGTGTGTATATGTGTGTTTTTTAATGGAAACTAACATTTACTTAGTACCTACAATGTGCCAGACACTGGAATACTTATAAATCTCCCAATTTCCATTTAAGAAATATAGAAAATTAAGGTTCACAGTAGTTAATAACTTGCCTAAAGTCACACAGCTAATAAGTGTGTGGCTGAGCAGTAATGTTCATCAAGTTCTCTTGCCTCAAAATGCTCCCTTAAAATGAGTTTACTTTGAAATTAGCCCGCATCCTTGCCAGTTATCTGTTGTTGTGTAACAACCCCCCCCCCAAAAAAAAATTAGTAGTTTAAAATAGTTTATGATGAACCCTCATGGTTCTGTGGGTCAACTAGGCGTAGCTGGGCGGTCCTCACATGGGGTCTCACATGTGGACACTGGAACATGGCAGCTGAGGCCACAGTCACCTAGAGGCTCACATTACATATCCTGCTAGCAGGTGGCACTGGCTGTAGGCAGAGCTCAGCGGGGCTGTCACCCAGAGCACGCTCATGTGGGCTCTCCCCGGGGTTCTGGCTTCCCCTCGCCTGGCAGCTGGATTCCACAGGGGCACGAGCCAAGAACAAGTGTTCTAGGAGGCCCAGGCTGGAACCACAGGCTCCTGGTGACTGAGCCTCGGAAGTCATGCTGCATCACTTCCACTCCGTCCTACTGGTCGAAAACAGGTTTCAGAGCCAGCCCACGTTCAAGGAGAGGGGCCACACAAAGGTGCGCACACTGGGACGCATGGCTCATTCAGACGCATCTCTGCCCACCAGCTCCACCCCATAATGCATTACGCATTATTTTAAATTTCTTCCTTGTACTATTCTAAATTTTATACAATATATGTATTATTTTGTAATAATAGAAATAAATTATTTAAAACTTAAGTTTGTGGATTTTTCCAATTTATTTAAACTAAAAAACAAACAGATCACCCATTTTTCACATCTCTGGCAACCACCAATCTGTTCTCTGTATCAATGAGTATGATTATGTATATGTGTGTGTGTGTACGTATTAGATTCAACGTATAATAAAGATCATACCTTGTCTTTCTCTGTCTGACTTAGTTCACTTACCATAATGCCCTCAAGGTCCATCCATGTTATTGCAAATTTTGATGTGTGTTTTTTAAATAAAATTAAGGCAATAATAGTTCTTTTGTGTGTGTGTGTGTGTTTGTCATGTCCTTTCAAAAGTAATATCAAGAAACCCATTTATAATGGTTTCTAAATTCAAACATCTGGGAATAAATGGTCTAAACACTCCCCAAGGTCCTTCTGAATATAAAAACCAATTATCCTTTATAGGTCTTACCCAAGATCTAGGATATCCTAATTTTACAGTTTGAAGCACAGGGCATCTCCAAATGGGTTATCAGTTAAAAACATTAATCCCAAAGCCCTTCCATTGGCTACTTCTGAAATTGCAAATATGTGTGTTATAAGGTTTGTTTACCCCCTATAGGGCAGGGTAGTTCATTTTAAAATACGCTTCTGTACTTAGAGAAGTAGAATGTCAGACAGAGTTTACTTAAGTTTTGTGGTATCTCTGTTTTCTTCATGAACAATAGAGTATCATACTGCTTTTTGTTACTGAGGCAAAATTCATTTATCTCAATAAAAACTCCTATGATTTTACTGAGATAAGAACTGAGGAAAAACCACAGCCTATGACTCTTTGATTTGACTCCCCTAATATATTTCATCTTAAAGTGTCCATACCCTTAAACACTAGTCCCTTCAAGCTGAGTGTGCCAGAGAAGAAATGCATTTTGTAGAAAAAACACTGAGGCTGGAGTGTAAACCCCTGTAATCGCCTCCCTCCCACCACCCAGAAATTCATTTGCTGAATCAAAATAAAACATAAACTTTTTAATTAAAAATATAAAACCTATCTTAACTCATTAACCTTCGTATCAAACATTATCCCTAAAATAACTTCAGAAATTCATTATTTTCATTCTGCTGTTTTAAACATAAGAAACACATCTGGAATGGTTCGTCTTTATCTACAGAATAATTTAAAAGAAAGAGAAGAAGCAGGTGGATAGGGAGAGACAGGGAGAAGGTGAGAAAGGAGGTTGAAAGTGAGAAAGGACAGAGAAAGTGGAAAAGGAAAGAGGTGGGAAGAATGAACTGTTGTGAATATTCAGTTTTAAACTTTTCTAAGTCTAGGCCCCAATGTCCCAATTCCTAGCTCATTAGCCTTTGTGGTTTGGTACAACTTACTTCTACAACCTGGCCTCAGATTTTCATCTGGAAAATGAGGAGGTTGGCCTAGATAAGTGGATTTTAATGCTTTCTACTCTGAGATCCTTTCTAAAAATATCAATTAACTTTACAGTTTCCTACAACTGAGAAAATGTCCTTTAAATACCTGTTAGTTAAAACAAACAAACAGCCTGGCTAGTGTGGCCCAGTGGTTGAGCGTCGACCTATGAACCAGGAGGTCACAGTTCGATTCCCAGTCAGGGCACATGCCCAGATTGACAGGCTCGATCCCTAGTGTGGGGCATGCAGGAGGCAGCCAATCAATGATTCTCTCTCCTCATTGATGTTCCTATCTCTCTCTCCCTCTCCTCTCCTCTCTGAAATAAATTTAAAATTATATATATATATATGTTTAAAAACAAATGAAAACAAAAAAACAAAATGTTTAAAGGTTTCAGAAATGCTTATTTAAAGAATTTTTATTTTGCAAATAACAGCTATATCCATTTTTTTTAAAAAAAAATCACTGATTTAGCCCTAGCCACTTTGGCTCAGTGGATAGAGCCTGCAGACCAAAGGGTCCTGGGTTCAATTCCGGTCAAGGGCATGTACCTCGGTTGCAGGCTCCTCCCTGACCCAGGCCATGGTCAGGGCTCATCGAGGAGGCAACCAATCGATGTGTTTCTCTCACATCAGATATTTCTCTCTGTCTTTCCCTCTCTCTTCCACTCTTTCTAAAAAACAATGGAAAAATATCCTCAGGTGAGGATAAAAAAATTTTTAAAAATCACTGACTCGTGTAATAAAGTAATGCATACCTACATATAGCGAGTAAGCTGAACAATTTTTTTCCCCTTCCATGAGAGGCATTTTGGATCCACATACTCATTTACAGGGTTCTTTATATCTCCTTGAACTCTCTATAACTGCCTCTCCCCCACAGTGAAGATCATGTCCATGCACCACGGGGCTTTTTTTACTGTGAAAGTACCTTCTCTCAATAGATGGCACATGACACATAAACTGTTTTTTTAAATATGTATCTAAGATTCTTCCTAGTTGCCAAATTGTGTAACCTTGCTTTACCCTTAATAAAGAAAACCTAAAACTCAAATAAAAATCAAAGCCACAAACAACATTTTAAAAATGTTCTTACTAAAATTTTGTCCTTAATAATGACTACTTTTAAGGCCAGAAGGAAGAGCATGGAATTACTTTTTCTTTTCTTTTTTCTTTTTTTACTTTCTGTTATACCTATCTATATCAGATGAACTCTATTTATAATATGCACCTATGAGAAAATAAACATAAAAAAATTAAAAGTTTTTATAAATGTAATACTGCTTTATATGTGATAACCATAATTAAAAGGCATTATCTCTGCCCTTCAAGAGCTTATACTCTGAGTAGGAATATGAAATAATTTTGCCAAAGATAAAATGCCTGAACTAACAGAGAGCATCTATTAATGTATTCATTCACTCATACATTCAAATATTTGATGAATATTTACTAGCTGATACCTGTAGCCAGATGGTAATAAAAAAGCTAAGACACAAACTTCCAACTCAAGGAGATCCAGCCATGTTCTTATTAAGAAAACAGCCGAAACCGGTTTGGCTCAGTGGATAGAGCATCGGCCTGCGGACTGAGGGGTCCCGGGTTCGATTCCGGTCAAGGGCATGTACCTGGGTTGCGCGCCCCACTGGCCACCTTCTAATTAATTTCCTTTCAATGTGCACAAATCTGTTCACAGGGTCACTAGTTTCCATATAAGACTTTAAATCTCATTCAAAAAAAAAAAAAAAAAAAAGAAAACAACAACCAGCCCTGGCCAGTGCACTCAGTGGTTAGAGTGTCGGCCTGACAATGAAGAGTCCTGGGTTAGATTCCAAGTCAAGGGCACATACCTGAGTTTGAGGTTCCACCTGGCCCCAATCAGGCAGGCACCTGCAGGGGGCAACCAACTGATGTGTCTCTCTCACATAGATGTTTCTTTCCCTCTCTTCCTCCCTCCCTCCCTCCATTCCACCCTCTCTAAAAATCAGTTTGGAAAGGGAGGGAATAAAATCTGCTGTAGAATTCTGAAGAAAAGAAAAAGGGAGTTTGCCCTGGAGCCAGATAATGTACATCTCACAGACTACCATCACATTCAATGCCTAGTGTGCTGTGATAAGCTTTAGATCCTCTGGGACTACTTGGTTAACTTATTGCACCAGATATGATTTTGTAACTTTCCCCTTAAAGTTCTAGATTTATGCCATTAACTCAGTTTGCCCCATGATGCAACTGGGGTGTCCTGGACCCAAAATGAATCAGTGTTTTCTAGGTGTATTTCTGAAAAGATATTAACCTTTATCTTTCACTAAAGAAAAAAGGGTTTGCTCTCAGAATAGCTGGCTACCTTTACCTCAAGAAATAAGTCACTGCTAGGTGCATGGATTTCAGATGCTATGTGATTATGTACACATACACAGTTAACTTAGGAGATGGTGAAATCTTCCATCTGAAGAACAGTAAGAGTACTAAATACATAATAAAATCCCTACTGCTGTTAGGAAAGAAAAATGAAGACTGCCACTGGGAGAGGATGGGAGGGTTAGAATTGTAAGTGCTACATGGCTAAAAGTAGGAAAGAAAGCAAAGCATTAATAAAGTTAAACGGGTCTAGAAATGGCTTTGATGAACATGCTAACGCTCTTAAACCAAAAGATAGGGAAAAGATGAGATTACAACAATAAGTATACAATTCAAATTAAGTGGTGATATGGGAATAGAAGTGGAGAGAGCAAAAAGGAAAGTGGGGTGTCCAGATTGTTGTTTCAGAAAAACAATTCAGCAAGGAAGCTAAAATTGACCACATATCTAAGTTTGTTAACTGATGAAAAGTACTCATTTTTAGAAAAATATGTTCCCAGCTCTGATCTAAACTAAGAAACTTTCAGAATATTGTTGGAAACTGACTATACATTTGTCTAACATTCACACATTGCATGATGCATTTGAGTTATACGTATATCTACTGATAAAAAAAAATAGCTGGGTTTCAAATCTTGTTGCATAGAACCTCAAATATTTTAGAAGAAATAAAGCATTATTAATAAACACTGGCAACAATATTTCTACAATAGAAAGTATGCAGATGTTCCAAATATGCTTTTAAACCAGGAATAATGATATGTGCTGACATTTAGTTAGACTTCATTCTTTTCACTTGCATATGAACTCAACTGTGTCCCTTTGTCTCCTATTTTAAGAGACTTCCCAAGATAAAAACATTGCCCTAATTTTTTTTAAGGTCTGTCCAAATGATGAATATCTTTGATTGCCTTAAAACCAAGTAAACAAGCTCTGGACTTTAACCTAGAAAAGAAAATTTTCAAATATTCCCTTCCCCTGATGTCAGTTGCTACCCATGACCTCTGTTGAGATGTTCACAACAAAGGTCACAGGGCTCCCCTTCCCCTCCTAAAGAAATAATGCAGTGGGAAAAGGGCAGACACCCACTGCATTATTATTCTCAATCTCTATTGTAATCAACCCCATGATCCCAAATTGCAATTGTATGTAAACCTACTAAAGGTTTAGATGGGAAAAAGTGGAGGAGATAGGTTTTTAAAAATGGGGTTTAAAAATCTGTGCCAGCAAACTAAACTTCCTTTTCAAACTAAGTTGGAGTTTCAATATTAAGAACAGTCTCAATGTTCGTGTATGTTTTACCCAATCATAAAGCACAAGCTTCATTCTCTTTAATTCGGGTTCAAAGATATTGTTAGGGAGTAGCTGGGCCATAATTAAGAGTTATATTAGAGAAAGATACATTTTATTAGACTTGAATACTTCCCAGATCAAAAACTACATCACCATTAGGACATTGTTAGTATATAATACATAATCTCCTTTGATGATCTCTGAACCAGAAAAGTCAGATGCTTATAAAGACAATGATCTTCTCAACAATTTCTGGCCACCTTCAAAATCAACCAATATTTAATTTTAGCTTAATAAAAAAGCCACACTAAATTTCCTAACCACTTTACCATATTACGCAAACTGGGTTGACAAACACCATATTGTGTCTCTTGAAAGTCAATTCACATGTGTTAAATTCCAGAGTTTAGCAATAGAAAAACTTGCAATTTTAGATGGAAGTGTTTGTTGAATTCCTTGAGAATGAATATAGTAGAATAAATAATTCATGTCTTGGTTAGGAACCAGAAGATCTAAGAGTAATATAAATAAATGCATACATATCAAGTGAGTTTCAAGTTCCTTCCAGGTCACTGACATGTAGTGTGTGTGTGTGTGTGTGAGGGGGGCGGGGGCAGACAAAATCACAGCACTGTATAATTAATACTTCACATGTTAAGGTTGTGTTGGAACTTCAGTTGTCATTCTACTCGTCACCTGCCCTCAAGGAAGCACTGCACAATAAACAAGGGTCATTTTCCTTACAGCAATGACATAGGACACATACACACAAACAACTCAGACCCAAAAGGCTAAAGACAAGCGAAAATCTCCAAGACTTTCAAAGTGTAGATTTGCCTTTTCACTCAGGCTGGTCAATGCAGTGAAAACTACATTTACATGTGATTGCCATAATCTTCACCAAAGCCAGGCTGGGAACTAAAGGTTGAAAAATACTACTGTTAAGATTTCAGGCCTAAACTCTAATATCCTTCAGGAACAAGAAGACAGGCCTAGGCCCGGCCCCATTAAAAATCCCACTTAAACCAGCCACTCGGTCTCCTCCTCGTGTTTGGATCTCTGGAAAACAAAACAGTCAAGCTTTCTTGGGATTTTGGAGTCTGACCCGAACACCCACAAGACCATGGGAGTCAAGTCAAGTTGGCAAAGAAACGCGCAGTTTCAAGAAAGCAAAGGTTCTTCTTTTCAACTCCACGTTCCCAGGACACCTCAGGCCACAATGCTCCCTTGAAGTAAATGACAGCCACAACAAAGACAACCTTTGCAAACCCAGATAGCACACTGGAACTTCTATGCTTCCAAGGGCCAAAGAACAGCCAAAAACCACGAAAGGTTAAGGTGACCCAGCACCCAAGATCTCCATTTTAAAAAAATCCTAGGTGTTGGGGCAGGTGATGAAAACAAGGGAAGTCAAAGGGCTACTTGCTGGTAGCCAGGCCAGACCAGTCCTAATCAAGCTTTATTTTCCTGCACATGAGTTTAGTGAGCCATTAAAAAAAAATCAAGGTCACCAGTAGGTCCCCCGTTTCCCCTCGCTCAGTGCTTTTTGCCAGAAAATGCTTATAGCAGCTCCCCATATGCCATGCCACGGTGGGCAGAGCCAAACCTAAACTTTTAAACCTTGGGGAAGGTGGGAAAGTCAGCCAGCCACACGCTGGGCTAGGAAAAGTCAAGAGAAGGAGGGAAAAAGAGTCAAGTTTCAAAACAAAGGCTCCACTGAGAACTGAACGTCAACCCCTTCCCAAGTCCTAGCCTTCCAGCCCGCTAGGCTGGGCCTGGATTTTTAAAAGAACTCAAGACAAGTCGGAGAGACCCAGCTCCTGGCTACCCACGAGAATATTGGCACAACCACTTGATGAGGGTGGTGCTCTCCACCCCGCCACCCCCATCTCCTCACACAGGAAAACAGTGAGGCTAAGAACCCAAGTGATCTGCCCCAGGTCCCACGGTGGAGCCTAAATTCAAGCCCCTTCCCGGCCGGGGCAGGCCGGCCCCGGTGGGCGCC
>NW_005353910.1:316813-348195 GCF_000412655.1 Myotis brandtii | reverse complement strand
CGCGTCTGAGGCCGGGGGGCCCCCCTGCGCCCCCGTCCCCGGGCCCCGCCTCGCTCCCAACCGAGGGTCGTGTCTTTGGAGGGGGGGCTCCGTGTCCTGGAGGCCTCAGCAGAGGGCCACCCGGGTCACCAGAATAGAATCGTCACTGTCAGCGGTGTGGTCAGCATTCTGGGGCCATTTCCCCAGATGCTTCCCGTGTGCCTCTCTCCGCACCCTTGGCTTCCTGGGATTAGAGGGAAGATAATACACGTGCATTTAAAAAAAAAAAATTCTAATACAACTAGAGAGCAGCTGATAAAAATCTGGGCCAATTCACACCAGCTGGGGGAACTGAGTCATTCATTCATCAAAAACGCAGGAATGTCTACCCAATGTGAAGTTAGGCACGGGGGCTGATGAAACCATGTGTCAGGAACCTCTCCCGTGGCGTGTCTCACATTGGACGACCATTGTGACTTTTGTCTCCCGGAAATAGGCAACATCGCCTGTCTGCCATCTCCTGGCAACAGAATGCGCCCTCTCAATGGGAACCCGCCTCAGTGGTGGCTCCTCTCCCAAGCTTGCTTAATCTTAGAACCTCTAGCCTCCACCACTCTTCCTTCCTCTCCCACCCACACACTTGCAGCTAAGGATGGGTGTGTGCGACCAAGACAGGTCAAGCAGAATACCTCCCTATGTTTATTACATGAACTGGGACAGATAAGCATTCTCTTTCCTGTGGGGAAGGTTTGCGCTCACTAATAGAAAGTGAAGCTAAACTGAAGACAGTAATGAAGGTAAGAGAGAGATGAAGATGAGGACATGTTCTGATGATACCACAGTAGCAAGCCAGGAGGTCCCTGGAGCAGCTGGGGTTCCTGCCGTTCCTGGGTTCTGGAACCTACAATTTAAACTAGTAATTTTACTATCTTAAGAGGGTAAAAGTTGATTTTTCTGTCACTCACTTCAGAGTCCCAATATGAGAGGCCACATGGAAGAGATTTGGACCTGACAGGACATTGGAAAAAATAAGCAGACCTTAAACTAGCAAAAATGTAGAAGACTTTCTAAGCCAGAGGGTAGCAAACCATGGCCCACAAGTCAAATCCACCCCATTGGATTTGACTGACTGCTTGTTATGTGTTTAACTGGTCATATTTTAAGTGATTATATAGATACAGCATAATATTTTCAACTTTGCCACTTAGGTCTCAAAGTCTACAGTATGTATTATTGGACCCTTTTCAGAAAAAGTTTAACAATCCGTGCACTACACAGAAAGAACACCCAGTAAAATGTGTTAATAGGAAAGAGGTAAGATTTTTAAAAGGTACTTTTATGGGGATATTTAAGCCCCCTGCCTTCTAGTGACTATTTTTTTAAACTTCTTGTGGTCATAGAGAGTATTGTATTTTCTGTTTCCCTTCTCAAATCCATTGTCCACTTCTCTGTCATGCTTGGCCCTGGGAGGCTCATATTTATGAAAACATGACCAGGGCCTCCTTGCCTTGTAGCTTCCTGTTGAGTTCCACGAAGGCAAAGCACTGGCAGAAGATCAAAACAAGGAGGAAAGCGATGTCAACCTATGTATTCCATTCCCCTCCCCCTGATGCTAGGCTAAAAATTTGGCCATACCGTGTTTTTTTTTAAATACAATGCCTGTCTAAAGGTCTCTCTTCCATGGTTCCAGCTCTCATGGGTCTCTAATATCATTTCCTTCCAGTGCCCTTTCAGGCCTAAAATGGTAATGGCTTTTTACTCTCCCAGCTTCCCTTAAGGGTACCCACACCTCTCTAAATAGTCCCTTCATTGTGTTCTTTTCAGTTAAATCATATTGAGTGTGGCTTCTATTTCCTGTCGAGACTCAGACTGATATCATAAGATATGCCAAAGAGTTGCTGCTTTGTTTTCCTAAACATTTGCCCTCATTTATTATGCTCTCCATAAGATCTTAAGACATATTCACCGATTCATATGATATCTATTTCCCACTCTCCTAAACCCATTCCAATCAAACTTTCTGTCCTCACCTCAGTCCAAAGAAGTTATTTTTATTGGCATTAACAATGACCTCCACGTTGCCAAATTCAGAAGTCAATTCTCAGCCCTTCTCTTACTGGCTAATTATTACCATGTAATAGATATGATCCTACAGGCCTTCTTGAAATGTTTCTTTTTTTTGTATTATTGCTTATCTTATTTATCTCTTGAGATGATTCTATACATTGGCTACATTGTTAAAAAGTACCTAAGCCAATGAAAGTTCAATTTGGGGATTTTTTGAACAGTGGTATCTGCCAATTTTTGGAGATATTTATAGACCAGCAATTCCAACCAAAATCTCCCTATCAGTTTATAAAGAAAGTAAGTTTTTTTTTGTAGGTATAAAAAACGTGATGAAACCTGCTCTGAAAACTTAATGAAACCTCAATATCTTATTTTTTATGGGCTCTAACTGTATGGTGCATAAGAGAATCATGCAAACACAGACATTATTTTGGAATCATGCTTTGGGCACCATTACAAAATATAACATATGACTGACATCTAATCAAAACAGATTAGATGTTTTGTGTACCAGAAAATAATAAAAACAATCAAATTACAGAAAATAATAAAATTACAACTTTAAAGTAATAACACTTTCATGGACACTGGCAGAAAACAAGATTCCTGGGTTAAAGACTAAAGTACTTTATTACTCACAAAAACAGCAGTAGACAGAGCATCAACATTTGTACCAGTTCCCCAAGTCCCAAATCACACAGGATAATGCATACAGGGCCAGGTGATACTTTCATAGTCAATGAAGTGTGTTATGAGAGAGGAACCTGGATCCCTCTTCTTGACCTTTGCCTGATGGGAGATATTATCTTAAACTGTACTGTAAACAAATCTACCATTTGCTCTGAAGGGACATGTTTTCTCTGTCTTCCAAGGTTGTTTTCTAAATAAACATCCTTTGAAAGATAATCAGTCTAGAACAAAAGAAGTCAGTGCTCCTACTCACAAAATATGCTGAAATGTGGGATAACCATTGAGAATTGACTCCCAGTACTGAATTGGACAAAAAGTAGTAGATTCTGAAAATATGACAAGGCAAAGGGGTTTGGAGAGGGTAGTTAATTGGATAGAGAAGTGGCTAGAAAGATACAAGTTATTTTAACAAGGTTTATTTTTATATATTTCTCTCAGTAATGAAAATGTTATTTTTTCTGGCATAGGGAGGACATCTTTCATTTGGGAGTTTGATCTCCTGCTTTTAGGAAGAAAAGGGGAGGTCAGAGAGTCCTTACTGCACCTACTGTTTTTCAAGTGTCTTTAGATCAAAAATCCTATGTCAAAGTAGCATATTTTGAGGCAGCATTTTCTGCCATGCTTCAGTACCCTTCAATAAAGCATTGGCATGTAATTTTCCCTCAGGTTTCATTTTTACTAAAGGACTCAGGGTATAACACAGTGTACTAGATAGGATATGACGTGCATGTGGAACATGGTCAACAAGAAGACTGTAGAGATAGGTTGAGGCTAGATCATGAACAGATTTCCATGTCAAGCTAAGGATTCAGTGTAAGCTTAGGTTCCAAGAATCAATGTTTCTGTATTCACATAGTGTGATAGGAACAGAATTCTGCATCGATAATGTGACTCAGGCCCTGTCCAGGCATTCATTAGCTAATTAAACTGGGGAGCCAAGGGTTCTGATTCTCTCTTGTCACATAGTTTCTATGAATCTCTTTCATTTAATTAGGTGGGCTGCACTCTTGTTCCTGTCAGGCCTATCTTTCATGTGCTGAGGAAAAAAGGTCTGCCAGAGGTGAACCAAAGTGTTTTCAGGGAATTGATTAATGAGAAATCCACAGCAAATCCAAGCATGCAAATTTTCCCTTCTTGGCAGAGGAGATTCCCATGCAGCTTAAGAATCCCCAAGCAGGTCTTCTGTACTATTATCAATATCACTATGATGCTTTAGGCAAGTTATGAAACTAACATGGAATCTAGTTGCTATTGTATGTTTCTGACAATTTTTTTGGAGGGGAAGGTTAAAACAAGAATAGATATCAACTAATAAAATACACGGCAAATACATTATTTGCAAATTGTAAAATGTTCTATGTTCAATCATCATTATGCTCAATTTATAGATGAAACCAGTGAGCAAACTCAATATATCACTGAACTTAACTTGTTCTTTGTAGCTTTTGAAGCAATGCAGTCTTTCTTTATCTTATAGGGAAACTGAGGGAAAATATAAGTGACATAAACATACCTACGTTTGGTGAGTTTCTTCTGTACAATGGAGCTTTGAGATTATAAACAAGATGTGAAAATTATATTCACATTGTATTAGAGATGTCTTAATTTGCTTTCTGCAGAGGCACACCTTGAGACAAGGATTCAAGTACAAGTAGTTTATTTGAGAGGAAGACCAGAAGACATTGATGGGGAGAATAGAAGTGAGCCTGGGAAAGGAAACTAGCCAATAGAGTCTGTTATCAAGCAAGTTACCACTGTGGGCAACTGGAGCATAAACTCAACTACTGGGGAACTTGGAGTGACAATGAAGAACACCCTTCAGAGTTGTCCCAGTCAAGGTTAAGGAAGTCAGCATAGTTTTCAAATCACTGTCTTTTATTGCATTATGGATGTTTTAGGGAGCTCTACTAGATTTCCTTTTAAATTCATTATCCAATTTTCTCTTCCACAATACATTCTTCTCCAGTAAAGGATCTGTTACCACGTTGCATCCAAATGAGTGTGCTCCATCCAATTCTATGTCTGCTACTCAGAAAACTATAACCCTAAATGACTTGGGTGTGGGTCAAAATCATGTATGTAATATTCCATGGGCAACTGCTTATTGTGCCATTAGCCTGAAATACCATGAAGAACACTGGCTGAGGAGGCAGTAAAGTCAGGACTCACCAATCATCATGACATTCATGAGCAGAGCACCACAGATTGAATTTAGTCATTATAAATTCTGCTAATGGGCTCTTTTCATAATGGAACCCAGCTTCTTGAATGTTATCCCTTATATCACTTAGCTCACTGATGGTCACATCTTTGGGGATAAATAGGTACTTGTGAATTAACTGTGAGATTTTTTTGTGGCTTAACTGTGAAATTTTAAAAAAGGAAATGGAAATCTGTTTCTAGACATAACTCTACAAATTCTTGTCTTAAATTTTCCCTTCCCAGAAGGAATCATTTGTTTAAGGTATGTAAGGGGTGCCTGATGGAGATGTCTCACACCAAAGCTATGTATGGAGTTGAATGAATCCCAGCAGCCAACAAAATTGATTATTCCTACACCTATTAACAAAGCTCCCAGTGGTGCTAAAAATCTGAGTTCATTCTGTTGTAATAGTTAATGGACTCATGAAGAGCTGAGCTAAAAATTCATACCCAGGCAGAGTTACACATTACACAAGTCAGGATAAAAGCTTCATAAATATTGACTCTGCCTAATGGCTTCTGTCAGAAGGGGGGAACAATCTCATTAAGATAATGGTATCTACCTAAAGCACGGCTCTTTGGACTGAGGATCTAGAGATGTATTTATATCACCAAGAATTTAGTTAATAAAACTAAATTGTTCAATATCTAACTTCATTTATTTCTTAATGTATTGATAACATTGAAGGTTTCTCACAGTGAAATCTTGAAAAATATTATGGCGAGGAATGAAGAAAAATTTGTGGAAGGCACAGTAGCATTGTGCATCAACTAGAACTAAGCAAAAAGGATTATATGAAGCAAAGAATGATTGAGCAACTTTATTGTTTTCCTTTAAATGTTTAGGCCATCATATAGAATGAAACAAATTTTCCTGTTAAAGAATGATTGAGCAACTTTATTGTTTTCCTTTAAATCTTTAGGCCATCATATAGAACGAAACAAATTTTCCTGTTGGTTTGACTAAGGCTTATGTAGATTCTTAAATATGTTTGGCCATGCAAAAAGACTTGCTGGAATCTATGTAAAGAAGAGGAAACAAACAAACAAAACAGAGGGGAAAAAAGAGGAAACACTTCAATCAAGAAGAAGGTGACATATTGTGGGTAAGCAATAAGTTACTCCTATAAATGAAAGAAAAGGAAGTAAAAAACTAGAACGCATTTAAAAAAAAGTTTACAGAGGTAAAAAAAAAAAAAGGATAACCATTTCAAGTTAAACAAAGCAGTGACTTTTTCAAAATTCAAAAAAATTAATTTTTCCTGAGGCTACTGTGGATCTGTTCTTGTATTAGATACTATGTTAGGTGTGAAAATGTATGGCAAGAATTTTGAATTATCTTTTTTTAAAAATGATTATACATGCTACAATGAGAGAACAGTGAGTTATAAGAAAGTGTTCGGCAGAATATTGCCACAGACTGTTCAAGGGAAAAGGATATCAGATATAATTAACCTCAACATCTTACACATTAGAGACAAAAATCCAGAGCTTGGCAGTCTGTTATATGGAAGAGACAGAAGGTGTTAATTTTTTTTCTAAAGTAGGTGACCAAAGAACATTTAACTTGGCTGAATAACAATGTAAACATTTCTTTAAGTGCATTATTATGATGAATAATGTTTTCAAAATTAATTTTTGTATGAATAGAAAGTGTTTAAATTAGGATAATCAACAGTGCAATAATTATTCACTTTAACTACACACGAACAATGTGGCAGATGCTAAGCTAAATTTTTACATATTATTTCTCCCCATAGACTGGAAAGTATATATTACAATGAAAAATAAGAAATTACTATCCTTGTCCTCAAGAACTCAAATTTAGTGGGAGACCCATACACTGACTTAATTAGTAACAAATATAATGCAACAAATGAAATAACACAACTTATTTATGCTAGAAATATATGGAAGAAGAAGCAACTACTTTCTGCACTTAGGAGAAGATAAAGGAATTCTTATGTGAAGATATAATCTTGGACTTCTGACTTTTTTAATGAGGTTTCTAGGTAGACTAAATGAAGGATAGGAATCTTCTAGATAAGAGGAACTATGTGAACAAAGAAATAGTCTCTTGAAAGTAGTCTCCTATCTTCACTGCATAAGTGAGGAATGGTCTAACCCAGCTGCCAGGATAAGAGGAAGGGAAAAGCTGAACTTAGGGTCAGAGAAGAACAAAAAGACTCCAGAGACTAGTTCCTAACAAGAATAAAGTTGGGAAGATGGCCACACCTAGATGTATTAGTCTATTACCTAGATACTCCCAAGGGAAAACTTTTAGATTAATCTGCAGTCCAAATCCAAAAGGCACACACAAGAAGAAAAGGCGCAGAAGTTATAGGGATTACCACAGAAAAATGCTTTTGGCTCTTGAGTTCCTCGGGAAGAAGCCTTGATTCAGACCCTAAGTGAATAGGCAGGATGCCACCCAGTTTTCTTTTCTGACATCTCTTGGCATCAGTACTGTTCTTCCTCATAGACTGACATTCTTTCTCAAGCACAACAAGCATCATTACAGTTTATTGCCTGATCTATATACACATTAAGTGTTCACATATTATGAGTTAATTTTCCTATTAAATCCAAGTCAGATTTGGTTTCCTCTTCACCTCACTTGCTCAATGTCAGTAAATTCCTCCACTTAGGAGGAAAAAAATATGCCAACTTTTGCTTTTTTTTTGTCTTTTTTTTACTCTGGGCACCAAGACTTTGAATTAGAAATCTCAGTCCTACCTGTTTTAGAGATACTTTCCTTACACTTTTCTTGAGAAGCCCTCTTCTGCATCTAGAATAGTCAGGAACCTTCTTTCCTTTAACAGGTAGAATTTGAATTGGTCACAATAATGGGAGGAACCCAAGCACAACCAGAAAAACAACTCTATCCTATTTATTTTTTCATTTGTTTAATCATTAGATATTTTGCAAGGATCTGTTATGGTCCAGGGCCTCTTTTGGTTGATAGGGACATAGTTATGAACAAAGCAACCATAAACCATTGCATGTTGAATCTAATAGTGTAATGCAGACAGACAATGCATAAAAGCACACCTAAGCAATTGACTTGAGATTTGGGACATGAGCTCTTCAGGAAATGTACAGGACAGTGATAGACAGACCCACCCAGTGTGAAAAAAATCAGAAGAGATTTTGCTGAGGAAATGACAATTTTAAGTGAGGCTTAAGATAGAGAGAGAGAGAGAGAGAGAGAGAGAGAAAGAGTGGAGTGTGCCTCCCTACAGGTGCAAAGTCCTTGAGGGCAGAAAATAGCTTCACATTTTTAAAGAACTGTAGCTACAGGCAGATAACACAGGACCTTATAAACCATTGTTTGACTTTCAATCTTTATCCTAAGTGTAACAGAAAGAGTTGAGGGGTTTTAAGTAAGAGTATGTGCAGTTACAAAAGATTACTCTTAAAGCTTCATGGAAAATAGCTCTAAGGAGAGCAACAGTGGGTAAAAAGAAGCTTGGGAATCAGGGCATTTCAGCAGTGCAGATGATAGCTTCTCGGTCTAGAGAGGTGGCAAGAAAGATAGAAGTGAAAAGATTTAAAAAATATTTGAGGATAATTGAAAGAACTTTGTAATTGGTTGGAAACAATGGGGAGTAAGGGCGAAAAAGGGGTTTATTGAATGAATAACTGGGTAAATTGCCATGTTACTCAGGTAGCAAAGATTAGAAGTGAAGTGAAACATTAGAGTGAAATGAGTGGTTCCATTTTGGATGTGGTTGAGAAGCTTCTAAGAAATACAGGTAAATACTCAGAAGAAGGGTGAGGACCTAGGGAGTCATTTGGGAATCACTGGCATGTAGATAGTGATCACAGTCATGTATTTCCTAGAAAAGATTAAACATGATATGAAAAGAGAAACTAGAATCAAATCCTAAGAAAGTTCATCTTTTAAAGGTCAGAAGAGGAGGAAATTATAAAAGAAAGTAAAAAAAAAAAAAAACCCTAGCAAAATTGGAAGAAACCAGGGTGTTTTTCAATGAGAAGAGCATGGTCAACCAAAGTGATTAAAAAAAAAAAAAAAAAAAAAAAAAACTAAAAAAAAACCTAGCAAAATTGGAAGAAACCAGGGAGTTTTTCAATGAGAAGAGCATGGTCAACCAAAGTGATTCTGCAAAGATAGCCACAAAAATGAGGACTTGAAAACTGCAGAACAAGATCCAATATAAATTTAGATGCAAAAGTCCTCAATAAAATACTAGCAAAATGAATTTAATAACTTCTGCAAAGGATCATACACCATGACCAAATGAAATTTACCCCAGAAATACAAAGTTCGTTTAACATATAAAAATCAATGTAGTACACCCTATTAACAGAATAAAAAACAAAATAGTATTATCTCAATAGATGAGGAAAAGCATTTTATAAAATTTAACACTCTTTTATAATAAAAACACTCAACAAAGTAGGAATTGAAGGGGATTTTCTAAACTTGGTAAAGGGCATTTACAAAAAATCCAGAACTAATATCACACCAAAAGGTGAGAGGCTGAAAGCCTTTTTTCCTAAGATCAGGAACAAGACAAGTCGCTCTGCCCTCACCATTTCTACTCAACATTGTACTGGAGGCTACACACAGAACAATTAGGCTGAAAAGGCACCCTGGAAAGGAAAGAGTAACATTATATTTATAGATGACATGATCTTCCATATAGAAAATCCTAAGGAACCTGAATACAAACAGAAAACCTTGTTGGAGTTAATAAATGAATTTAATGACATTGCAAGCTATAAGATCAACATAAAAAATGTTTTTCATATCCTATTAATGAACAATGCAAAATAAATTAAGAAAGCAATTCCATTTATTATAGCATAAAAGGTAAAAATGCTTAGGAGTAAACTGAACAAAATTAGAGTAACACTTGTTCACCAAAAACTACAAAACAGTTTTGAAACAAATTAAATAATTAGGCAGGCATCCTTTTTCATGAATAGGAAGAGTTAATATTTTCAAAATGGTAGTTTTTCCTAAACCCAGCTAAGTGAATGCAATTCCCATCTAAATCCCAGCTGCCTCTTTTACTGGAAATTAGCAAGTTGATCCTTTATATATGGAAATGCAACAGACCCGAAAAAGCCAAAACAATATTTAAAAAGGACAAAGTTAAAATCTTATACTTCCCAATTCCAAATATTACTATAAAATTACATTAATCTAGAGTGTGGTGCAGTCAGAAAGATAGACAAACCGATCAATACAATAGAATTGAGAATCCATAAATAAAACCATATCAATTGAGCTATACAAACAAATGGTGCTGGGACACTAAATATCCTCATGCGAAAAAATAAAGTTGGATAACCACCTCAAAGCACATATAAAACTTCATGCAAAATGGATCAAAGGTCTACATTTTAGAGCTAAAACAATAAAACTCTAAAAGAAAACATAGGCATAAATCTTCATGATTTTGGATTAGGAAATGGTTTCTTAGATATGGAAATAAAAATACATAAAACAAAAGACAAAATAGATAAATTGGACGTGATCCAAATAAAAACTTCTGTGCTTTAAGGAAGTGCAAATACAATCCAGTGCAAATACAATTCAAACATATGTATGAAAATTATATATCTGATAAGGAACTAGTATTCAGAATATAAAGAACTCTGACAACAATAAAAAGACAAGTATCCTATTTATTAAAAATGTCAAGATCTTCCTATATAATACAGAGCTAATATGCTAATTAGACCGAACAGCAGAATGACTGTCTGGACAACCTTCCGGACAACCTTCTGGATAAAGCCAGGGCGGAACTGTGAGGGCAGATCCCTTTGTACGAATTTCATGCATCAAACCTCTAGTATATAATAAAAGTCTAATATGCATATTGTCCCCTCAACTAGAAGTTCGACCAGGAGTTCCACCAGGGGGTGGGGCTGGCCAGCCAGCCAACCCCCCATGGCCCCTCCTCCCAGCAGGTCCTGCCCCGACTGGTGGTGGTGGCAAGCAGATGGGGGAAGGGAGGCCCCGACCAGCAGCTGACAGCCACTAGGGACCCTACCTGTAGGCCAGCCAGCCAACCCCCCATGGCCCCTCCTCCCAGCCGGTCCTGCCCCGGCTGGTGGTGGTGGCAAGCAGCCGGGGGAAGGGAGGCCCTGGCCGGCAGCCGACAGCCACTAGGGACCCTACCTGTGCACAAATTATGTGCACTGGGCCTCTAGTATTTACATAAACATTTTTACTTTATTTTGACAAATATAATTCAGAATTCTTTTAAATGAAAAAAAAAAATCTTGTTCTGGCTTGGCTTTTGGCTTCTTCCTTCTGCCTGCTACTTTCATACACTCATTTAACTATGTTTTAGGAATTCTACTGAGAATTAACAGGGTCAGAGAAAGGTCAAACTATAATTACTCTTTTTTTTTTTTTTTTTAGTAGAAATATCCCAGCAATAGCACATGGTGATCCTTTGCTGAGGGCATAGGTTTTTATTGGAGAAGAGGTATGGGCAGGACATGAGGAAAGTTCCCCCCTTCCAGGGGGATGAGATCAGTCCTGGCTGACCCAGTAGTGTGCTGTGTGGGGTGGGGGTGGGGTGTCTCTGGCCAGGCCACAGTCCAAATGGGAAGACACCAGTCAGTCACAAAGTCACAAGAGCGCCACACAAGCCTGGATGTAGGCCCAGGAATCACATAGGAACCTGGGGCAGGTCCCTTGCACATTCATCATTAACTTATACAAGATGAGGCTGTTGATGAATTAATTATAAAAGAGTCATATTTACAAAAATCTGTACACACAGTTGAAAAAGTCACAAAATTGTCATCTATGTATCACGAGTTGCTAGACCAAAATATTAAAAATGGGATAAGATTATACAATTCACTTCTCAATTCTTTTCAAAAGTTTAATATTTTTAAAGCACATATGCTACTTTCCTTAGCAAGACCCATGAAGAAACTGAGCAGCCCAGCTTTCTTGAGTCCCAAGAGGCCTTGAGCCATGAATAGGCCCAGCCAGGAGACAACTGCCCAGGGTTGGGGCAAGTGAATCAGGCCACAGTGCAGAACAGAATGCTGAAACACAACAAAGGAGGAAGATGCCTTTGGCTAAAACTTTGACATTAAATAAAAGAGGCAAATAGGATGGAAACATGCAACCCTGCCAGCCAGGTTGGGGCCTAGTAGGACAGAGGCAACATTGAAAGCTGGCTCCAAGAAGGGTGGGAACCAGGCCTGAACACATACCTCGATGAAAGCAAGCTGTGTTTCAACCAGTTGGATATGTCTACTGGGCCTGGCAGAGATTGCATGCAAGAAAGGAACAGGAAGGGCAGTTGGGCCACCCTGGCAACAGCTGGCTCAAGTAACTAAAATGGATGTAATGCAAAAGTTGCAACCAAGTACTATAGACATGCTACCTGCTTGCCTTAAAGGTCATGTGGCAATGTTGGGCCAAAGACAGGGCATTGTCTTTGTCCTGGGTGCCTGTATGCCCAGCCACAGAGAGTCCCAAGTTTCCCAATGTGTGTGGGATAGGAGAGACAAAACCCTGCCTCCTTAAGTATTGGTCGAAAGCTCCTGGGTCCAGATATCAAGGCTCAAAGTTTGTGCTTCTTTATACAGTCTGTGTTCCCTGTTGGCACCACCAGGCTAAAGATGGACAGAAGAATAGCTGGGTCTCTCACCCCATGGCAGAGCACCCAGCCTGAGCTCCATCTCAGAACATCACAACAGCCCTTTAACACTGGCAAGGTGTCCAAGAAAACCCACAGGTGTCACATGAAGGTCCCCTGAGCAGGATGCGATGCACAGTTCCATGGGAGAACTGGGTGGTGATGTCCCTAGGGAAGCTCTGCTGTTTTCAGATGGCCACCAGGTCTTTGGGGTGGGGGTGGGGGGCGCATACAGGGTCACTGAGGCAATGTGGTTATTTTGCATAACCTCAAAGACCATCAGCTGAAGACCAAAGCAAAATGTGGAGCCAAATGGGTTGGTGTTGTTTGGGGAGGAGGACCTGTGAAGGACAACAGGCTTCTCCACAGGGTGACCCAGGAGCTCCTGGCTGTTGTCCCACTTGCTATAGGTTGTGCATGTTTCTGTCTGACCATCTGCATTTTCTTTCTTTATGGCTATTGGGATCTTGAGCTCACAACGGTGATAAATGTTAAAATTATAATGCCCAGGATAATTGGTGTGAAGGACAAACTTCTTCACTTTGTGTGTATTTGAGTCAAAGAGGATGTCCACTCTGAGAGTGAAGTCGTTTACAATGTAGTCATTGCACTTGGATGGAACTTGTTTAAGAGGGGAAGGAGAATGAATGTTCATCTTGTCTTTTGACTTATAGAAGACCTTGTGTGGAGAACCAAGCCTGCTAAGAATGTCTTGGCAAGAATCACCAAAATACACTGAATGTTCAAATACCCACATCTTGGCATCTGCTAACAGGCCAGGTCCACAACCTGCAACAAGTAGGCAAAGTCATAAACCTTAGGGTCTAGTTCCATCTCAAAGAACATCTACACTCTCAGCATACACAGTGCCCAGGAAACAGCTCGGGGTCATCACGGGAGCCTTGGTCTCCTGTAGGCTGTTTCCACTGTAGATGTTCATTTATTTCACAGTTGCTCTGTGGGGTATCTGGAGAGAAGCCAGACCATGGGCAACATTGGGCTCATACTTGGGTGCCTCTGTCTGCAAGTCTAACTGAAAAGAGGAAGACAGTTCTCTGAAGTTGAAGCGGAAGAGCTGGTCAGTGGAGTGGTACACTCCAGGATGGGTTGCACTGAAAGACTGGTCAATCTGCTCCATGGTGGGAGCTATGGCCTGAGAGTTAAAATGTATCCCACAATATTTTAACTTTATTTTCGTCAAATAATATACTTCAATCACCTTAAGTCTCTGATTGAAAGCATCAGACAGTAGTTTGATCCCATCCTCTCTCAGGTTAAGGATGAGGTCATGGCTTAGAGGAGACTGTTCACTGTAGAGAACATGGGCATTTAAATGTTGGGACAGTGCTTCTGAAGAATGGCTACTGCCTGAGCCAGAGAAATTCTCGGCATGAATTTCCATTGCTTGTTCCCCAGAGAGCCCTTGGGCACCACCACCAGATCCAGCATTGGATTGGCTTTCTGGCTGGGGCAGAGGGACCAGAGCTCACCTCACCAGCAGCCTCCTTAGTAGGGGCGGTGGCAGCAGTGGTAGCATCTCTCTCAATTTTTCTACTTACTGGAAGAAAACAGCCTAAGTGCTTAATAGATCCAGGAAGTAAGTATTCAAATGTATTTGAGTCAGCATGGATTCACTGTATATGGACCCTGGCTTTCTGTGCTTTTCTTGTCACTCATTATGAGAGTTAAGATGCAACTGAATCTTAGTGCTATCTGCAAATCTATAATAATAAAAGCATCATAGGCAAATCGACTGAACAACTGAACAGCAGAATGACCATCCCGACGACCTTCCGGATGACCATGCTATGACATACTCACACAGGGGGCCTTGTCACGCCCCATGATCACCCCAAAGAGGTAGGCTCAGGCCACCCAGCTGGCAGCGCTGCGGCGGGTGAGCAGGGCCTCCCTCTGCAGGGCGATCAATCTGGGGACCCTGCGATCGATGGCCCCACAGAAGGCCCCACACCGGCCAGCGACACTGTGGCAGGTGTGTGGGGATGGCCAGCAATCGCCCCACAGAGGGAGGCCCAGGCCAGTCAAGCGATCGCATCCCATGCCTGTCACCCGCAGAGGGAGGCAACTGGTGGCAGGGGAGGGGTGGCAGTGATGCACAGATGGCAAGCAGTGGCAGCGGCAGGGGCGGGGCCAGCTGCTGGCAGCCCTGGGAAGGAAAGCCCTAATAGGCCCTGACTGCTGGCCAGGTCTAAGGACTCTACCTAGGGGTCCCGTATTGCGGGAGTGCCCAGTCTGGGCTGAGGGACACCCCATTCCCATGCACAGATTTTGTGCTCTGGGCCTCTAGTTGTACTACAACTTGATATTGTCTTCATTTACAAAATTGAAATCTTTATATGCTATAATTGAAATACAGATTAAGTGATCAAAAAGGATTGCTCTTTAATATGTGAAATTAAAATATTTGTTGTAAATTTTCTTTAAAATTGGGGCATCTGTTATTGAGTTAATGTTTTCCAACTCACTTTTCCCCAATTATGAGCAAAAACAACTTGAGTTAAAAGTGTGCCTCTGCAATTGATTAGATCTAGGTTTCACTTTTGGATCCACCAATTTTTTTTTATTTATTTTTTAATTTTTTTGGTAAAAGGTGAAAAAATACACACACACACACACACACACACACACACACACACAAATTATAATTGTGAGGGACCGTTGTGAGAATTAAGTAAAATACTATATATAGAACAAGGCGTGGCATGGGCTAACTGTTCAATAAAAGGTAATAATAACCTTGCTATATAATATTACCATGTATACTAAGGGCTCTAGAAACAAATACTCTAACTTCATTATCTGTCTTATACAATCAATATTGAAAATGTGTTTTTAGTTGAACAATTTATTTGGTTATACACTCATGAGAAAAACTTGGTAAAATAATTTGATTATTAAGAAGAAACAAATAAAAGATTTAATAAAAGGTCTTTGCAGGCTTTTTTTCCAGAATGGAAATGGTCATGGATAAGGAACTTATTTCTCAACGTTTTCCAACATCAACTAAAATATAACAGAAAAAAAATTCAAGACATTGCGTCAGATTTCCTGAAATAAAAGTTTGTGGAACAAAAGTCTTGCATGTCATTTTGTTTGGAAATGAGTCATCAGTACCCAACCTTATCAGATAAGGCATCTGAATTATTTTTCCTCCCTTAAAATGACAAATCCCATGAAAATTAGGGCTCCTTGTGCTATTTAATAGCAAAATTAAAAATTGAACAATCATATTTATATTTAATATTTTTTTAAATTAAGGAACCACGAGCTTTAATGTTTTTAAATGTCTTAACTATTGACTCATATTTAACATTACCATGTCATTGGGTAATTTATTCTCATTTCTTCATTTTGGATTATTAGATTTATTATCAATATATTTTATATCTTATTTTTATATTTTCTTTAATATTTAACTTGTAATTATACTATTTTCATCATATGTATATATTTTTGTCTATCAAATGATACTGATTTGTCATTTTTCATACTGATAGAATTTTTAAAATAGATTTGAAAAAGCCAGCATGGTTCAGTAGTTGAGCCATAGACCTGTGAACCAGGGGGTCACAGTTCAATTCCTGGTCATGGCACATGCCCTGGTTGCAGGTTTGATCCCCAGTAGGGGTCATGCAGGAGGCAACTGATGGATGATTCTCATTATTGATGTTTTTATCTCTCTCTCCCTCTCCCTTCCTCTCTGAAATCAATAAAAATATGTATTTTTTAAAAAGCTAATCTAAATAACTTATTAAATAAATAATAAGAGAGCATCAAGGTATATTTAAATGACAGAAGGGTTTGAAACACTGTAGTGTGATAAACTTTGAGGATCAAGTTTCAATGACATTGTTTATTCTTGAATTTTTAGGGTCAATGAAAAATAGGAACATAAAGAACTGCAATTATTCTTTCCACTCATGTATCTTTAAAACCAGATAACAAATTTAAGAACATTATCTCATTTTTGCCTTTAAATTATCAGAAATTTCAGTTACTATTTATTAAAAATCAAATATGTTTTCACTTATTTTTGTTTCAAATCACTCTGATACTTGCAAATGGGGACAGAAATGATTATGACAATAATTGCTCTCAAAGTATTTGAAATTTAATAGTGGAGATAGAAATACAAACACATACTGTAATGAAAGAAAGAGAGGAGAGAGAGATTAAAAAAAAACTAGATGACTAAAAGGAGCTGGTATCATTTGATTAAAGGCTTGAGAGTGAGAAGGTAAAATGCTGGTGTAATAAAGGAGTCCGGGTATACAGAGATATGTCAACAAAGTTCTGCTAGTGGAGAAAGCAAAGGATATATTTAGAAATTAACACCCCCCCCAAAAATACAGTTTAAAAAATGGGCAGAAGACCCAAATAGATATTCTTCCAAAGCAGATATAGAGATGGCCAATCTATATATATAAAAGCCAAGTGACCAGAATGACCGGAATGACTGGAATGACCAGAATGACTGGTTGCTATGACACACACTGCAGTGGCCAACTGGCCTGATCAGGGCTCCTATCTCCCCCGCCCCTCAACCTTCCACCGCCCCTCCCCTTGGCTGGCCTGGCCCCTAATCAGCCCCCTTAACCCCGATTGAGGGCAGGCCAGCTGGCTAACTGCCTGTGGACCCTCTCCTTGTCTGGCCCGGCCTGATCGGCCCCCATCAGGGTGGGCTGGCCAGACACCACCTGTGCACAAATTCATTCACTGGGCCTCTAGTAGACATATAAAAAGGTGCTCAATGCCACTAATCATAAGAGAAATGCAAATTAAAGTCACAATGAGCTATCACCTCACACCTGTCAGAATGGTCATCATCAATAAATCAACAAACAAGTGTTGATGAGAATATGGAGAAAAGGGAATCCATGTGCACTGTTAGTGGGACTGTAAATTGGTGTAGCCACAGTGGAAAACAGTATGGAGTTTCCTCCAAAAAATTAAAAATAAATCTGCCATATGACCCTGCAATTCAAATTCTGATTATTTATCCAATGAAACCCAAAATACCAATTCAAAAAGATATATGTACCCTTATGTTCATTGCAGCATTATTTACAATAGACAATTTTTGGAAGAAATATAAGTGTCCATCTATAGATAAATGGATTAAGATGAAGCAGTGCATATTTACAATGGACTATTACTTAGCCATAAAACTAATGAAATCTTGCCATTTGCCACAACATGGGTGGACTAGAGGGTATTATGCCCAGTGAAATAAGTCAGAGAGAAGCAAATGCCATAGGATTTCACGTATATGTGGAATTAAAAAAACAACAAAAACAAAAACAAAAAAATGGACAAACAAAATGGAAACAAATTCATAGATGACCGAGAACAAATCAATGGTTGGCAGATGGAAGGGTGGTTGGGGGGAATGGGTGAAAAGGGTGAAGGGACCAACAAGTACAAACTGGTAGTTACAAAATAGTCACAAGGATGTAAAGTACAACATAAGGAATATTGTCAGTAATATTGTAATAATAAATGGTTCCATATGGATTTATTGGGGGTGATCACTTCATAAGTTATATAAATGTCTAATCACTGTGTTGTACACAGGATAGTAATATAATATTGCATGCCAACCTTTAATTGAAAAATAAATTAATTTGAAAAGGAAGTCTAATGTGACTGGCCCACAAGGACATGGAGTGAAAAATTGGCCTGTGAAGGAAAAACAAGCTTGAATAGCATGCTATGTAGTTTAGATTTTATCTGGGTAATTTATTAAAGCAATGAGTTAGTGAAAAGTTTAGTCACTGCACCCTTTAACATCATCATGTGCTGCATTTGGAACCAAGACAGTGTTAGAATTAATGCATCTAAAATCTCTTAGGAGAAGTAAATGCCAAGGCTAGAGGTCATTATCACATCTTCAGAGCCATGAAATTGGAATTGGAGATATACTGAAAGACTTTGACTTAAAAAGAAAACCATCATAATTAAAGTAAGTATTAAAGAGAATAATTGACTAGACATTTGCCAACTTTGAATTAATTAGATTTAGTCTTAATTTTTAAAAGTGCTGATTGCAGCAAAATGAAGGCATCCTTCTCCAATATAGTGAGACATTAATGTTCCCATTATCATTCATTTCAAATTTGAGCTCTTCCCAACTCTAATCTATTTGTTTGTTTAAAATGAAGTGTTGGTTGCAAATAACATCGCTGTCAGGAAGACCTCCATCTGGCTCTAAATTACTCAAATGAAAGGCATTTTACCTGCCTTGCATGCTCTCAGTCTTAGTTTGAGGTTAAATTACTCTTGAAATCAGGAAGTTAAACAACAAATTATGAAAATCTAACCAAATGATCTACGTTCCTAGCTATTGCTTTACGCTTGTGTATGTGTGCTGAGTGCATGGGCAGGCATAGAAATGCCTGCTTTTAGTGAAATGAGCAGGTATGATATATATAGATTAGGTTCTTCCTGTCATTAACTGAGTTTCAAACCCGTCCCTTCTCCCAGTAGTGAATCATGTTGACAGAATGCATTACATTTTATAAGTTTCTGTTCTCTGTTCAGATCGTTTGTAGTTGAAGCACACTTGCCACCATTTTAAAGAGCTCTGCAGCATTCCCCAGCCATTCACATATTCATCTTGACCTGGATAACTGCACAGAAACTTCAGTCCTTTAATATGAAATGTTCTCCTTTTTCCCCCCTTTGATTCAAACTGGCCCCATCCAGCACCCTGACTCATCTGTCTCCTTCTTCTTTGCATGTCTACTCCCTTAATCATTGAGGCCTCAGGTCTCAGCATCAAATAATCTTAGAAACAAAGCCTCGGGACTGGTGACAATGGAGAAAGAATTTTAGTCAAAGTAGAGATAACATCTAGGCCTCTGTAGTGTTTCAGCTCCAGGACCAGAAAAGCAGCAAAATCAGATGAAGCGATACTGTGGTTGACTACATGGCTGACATCAAGACCAGATGCAGTGATCAACAACTCCTACCCTACAGACCATGGCTAATTCCCTTAGTCGCCATAATTAATGATGTTTACCCTATGTAACCCATCGCCTGGAAACATTGGGGAGCTCACCTATATCAGGGTGGGAGGGGGCCCCTTCAAAAAAATAAGCCATTATTTCTTAGCTGCAAACCTCTGTTAGTGTCTTATTGGGCTTTGGTGCTCACAGGAAAATGGATCCCTTTAGTCTGGTAATGACACTGGACACAACAGGTCCATTACTGCCTGTTGCCACTAATCCAATAAGCAGAGACAAGGTTGAATCTTTTTTAAGCATTCATTTGAATTGTCTGCAATAGAAGAGACCATCAGGTATGGCACCTTAAAAAATTGTTCTAACATCTCCCAGCAGTTGGCTTATTATATATGAACTAGGGGCCCAGTGCACGAATTCGTGCACCTTGAAAGGAACTGTGGGCCGTGCGGCTGTGGTAGGCACAGGGGTGGGTCTTGGCCCATCCTCTGCGCCCCTTCCCGGCCCCTCCAGCCGCAGTCCCAGGACCCCTGTCTGCCAGCAGCCCTGGTCCCACTGCCGCCGCTCCCATGCGCTGACAGCACTGGTGCCGCTTGCACCTGCTGACAGCACGGAGTGATTGGGGCCAGTGCCAGCAGTGGTGTGAGCAGGGCTGGCACTGTCAGCAGGTGCAAGCAGTGGCTGCTGGCCCTGATACCCCCTCAGGAGCAGGGGGAGTTGGAGAAGCCCTTAGGGGTGATCGTGGCCAGCAGCTGCTGCTCACACCCGCTGATTGTGCCCAGTGATCAGGATCAGTGCCAGGCATCAGTAGCAGGTGTGAGCGGCAGCTCCAGCGCCGGCTGCGGATGTGAGTGGGGCTGGTGCGAGTGCTGGGCGGGACTGCAGTGTGCAGGAGCAAAGAATTTTCAGTAACCACCAGAGGTTCACCCTGATGACAGGAGACTGGTACCCTGCCTTGGTCTGGCACCCCCACTCACCTGCTCCACCATCCTGCCACGACCAATGCCCGCCATGTTCCACACACACCCCCTGGTGGTCAGCACACATCATAGCAACCTGTTGTTCGGTTGTTCTGGTTGATACACTGTTCGGTCTATTTGCGTATTAGCCTTTTATTATATAGGATAGGGAAGAAAAGCTACGTGCAGGAGGAAGGGTATAGCAGGATGAGGGCTGCAGGGTATGTGGTCAGTGTGTCTGCTCGCAGAATCTTGAAGTCCAATGACAATGTAGTTAATCTTTTTATGCTGGCAAACAGCTTATCCCACTCCCAGAATCAGAGAATGGACTGCATTCCTGGGGCAAACTCCCAGAGGCGGTCAGCGTCACAACACAGCAACCAGGTCAGGTGGATTAAGACATAACAGTCGTGATTAATAATATCTATTAGCATTACGAGTGTCCTACTATTTCTACCACCCCTATCAGCAACATATTAGCACAGAAGATTTTTAATAGGAACAAGATCCTTTCAACCACTCTTTGCTTTAGACTTCTAACTTTGTTACCCGTAATGATCATTTAGAATTGGCACATTGATGGCTATATCTTATCCAAGGTACACATATATGAATTTAAAAATCCTTTAGATGTGCCCAGCTGGCATGGCTCAATGGTCATGATTTGATTCCTTGGTCAGGGCACATGCCCAGATTGTGGGCTTGATCCACAGTGTGGGGTATGCAGGAGGCAGCTGATAGATGATTCTCTCTCACATTGGTGTTTCTATCTCTCTCTCCCTCTCTGAAATCAATAAAAAGATATTTTTTAAAAATCCTACAAGTGAGTAAATTAATCCTAATCTTCATATTTGCATCACTTTGATTTTTCTGCCATTATTGCAATCATGTTTTAAGGCATTAATATAATTCAATCATCAAACATCCCTTTAGTTATTGCTGTTTTCAATTAAAAGTAATCTGTGATGCTGTTCTTCTCAAGTAAATTAACTTTAACCAACATTGTACTAAATTACTTTCAACAACACTTTATTTTTTCTAATCAAATGGCAACTCTTTCTCATGCCTATTCCAGATGGGGGTTGTATAAATAGTAATATAGTCAATCACGCAATCTCTGCATATCCCAAAAGTACATCCTGGGAAAAGAAAAATAAAATTTTAATTCAATGAAATTATTAGTAAACTACTTGTGAAATAAGTGGGGCTCAGAGAAGAACACATCAAGATAGAAAGTTATGTTTGAAGAATTTTGAGGATAATAATACATGGGGAAATCTACCCAGTACATTCAGAAGGATGGTACTAACATCCACATTATGCATTGACTGTGTTTACCAGATTTCTAACATATTTAGGGGACTTATGTAAAATGAAATAATTTAGTCTGTAACATCTATAAATATGTTCCTAGAGAGTTAGAGAAAATACATTTCTGCTCTTGTAATATTATAATTTGTATTTATCTTTATTTAAAAAGTTCAGTGCATTCTGTAGTGAAAATTACTCTTAATGTGAGAATCAGGGGAGCTAGATTTAATGCTGGCTTATTAGGCAAACAACTTGACCTCATTAAATTTTATGTATTTCTTTATGTTTTAAAAATAGTAAGTTAAAATAGTACTCTCCGATATTCACTCCAGCTTGAACTTCTAGGGCTATCTATCATCCAACTGACTTCCTTATCAGAAAGAGGGAGCTAACCTTTACTTTGGTCTTATTTGGGAGAACCAAGATAGAATGTCATATTGTTTATAGGACACTGGGTTGGGAAAAGGGCTCTTGTTTCTTGCTTTTGGATCTAATACAACTTTACTAGACCATGTTGTCTCAAGTGTGGTTTTAAAAGTCAATGAAAATTAGAGCAGTTCTTTTGGCAGTAGAAGTAAAGCTGTATAAACCCTTGTTATTTATTTATAGACATTCCCTATTAAGAAACAAATTGTCTGAAAAACCTAAATACAAGTCTTGGAATCAATCATTTTGGATTTTATCTAGGGCACTCACATTTTGTCTTTGACCAGTCAAAGTCATTGCATTTGGTAGGCCCCTATTGTTTGTTGTTGTTGTTGTGTTGTTGTTGTTTTTCAGTAAAATAATGAGACTTTTCAATGTTCTTAACAGTGTAAATGTGTGAAGAAAAATGTGGCATTCACAGAGAATTCTGCAAACTTGAGCTATTGATTAATGGTAACATTAAATTCTGATTTTATGTGTATGGGAAATACAGGAAAATCCAACTCTAAAGCATTTTGGTCGATTACAATTAAATTACACCTCTGACCAACCCCAGAATGCCACACATTGAGATGCATATATCACTAGCAACATTTTAGAATGGTTTCTGTCTGGCACCCCCTTGATTTCAGTTTCATTCTATGTATATAGAGAAGATTGAGTTATTAGTTCGGTTATTTTCTGATCTAAATTCTTCAAGACGAGGGTGAACCTCTCTCCATGTACACTTATTTCAAAGCAACTAAATATTTGACTGATTTTAATCGTTTAACACATTTTTTAAATACTAATTTGTCTATTGATGGACTACAAAGTTGGGGTCATTATTCTTCTCTATGTTAGACAATATGCAAGACAAATGTACAGTTTGCCAACTTTTATTTGTCCAGGCCATAGAAATACATGCCACAGCGAATAACCTTGGAAATGGGCAAATGCCTACCACAAAATGTGGACGAGCAAATACCTTGACCAAGACAGTTGTGGGACTTTTATTTTGTGGTATATTATTGTTTGGGGGCTTTCTGGGTTTCTTTCTGGCAAAATTTCTTGTCTATATCCAGTAAAAATCTTCATATTAGAATGGCAGGCAAGGAGACAGCTACATCTCAAGTAGTAATGAATCAATATTTTTTTTGTGTGTGTGTGTATTTGCAAAAGCAATCATTCTTTGCATCCTTTGTTCTAAAGGTGCATCTAACTCAGGTATTTTTTTATTCAAATATATCCTTTATCAATATTAACTTTTATTTAAAAGATAGAAATGTATTTAAAGTACATGTGGTCTTTTTATTTTCAAAGCTAGATCTTTTAGAAAACTATTTCAGAGGGGAGAGGGGATGGAGTGACGGAACAAGATTAATCAAAGAACATATATGCATATATTCATAATCCATGGATTCATACAATAGTGTTTGGAAGGCCTGGGGTGGGGTGGGCACAGGGTGGAGGGGGGGAAAGAGGGGGAAAATGGGGGGCATCTGTAATACTATCTGTAATAAAAAACCTAAAAGTGAAAAGAAGAATAAAAATATTTATTTTCTATTATTTTTCTTAGCCAATATTTTACTTTAAAAACATATACTGATGTTATAAAACATATTTTATTGGGTCATAATAAAGCAGCATATCTATGTGGGATCCTGTAAAATCCCCAATAGACTGTGAATGTTTTAATTTAAATGAAATATACTATTTATCTAAAATAGTTCAAACATTATTTTAAATTAATAAATGTCATGCTTGGTGAAAGAATGCAATCAATAAATGCTGACATTCTGAACTTAAAAAAAGAAGATTTTTTTTCTTTAAATTTCTTGAAAATACTTTTCTTCAGAGATTCCTGTAAAAGATGGTTGTCTTAAAAAAGTAGTGGCAAGAATTTGTGAGGATAGTTATTTAGGTGTAATCACTGGAAACAAAACTATAAAGAAAGGCAAATATATTAACTTGGTTTTTGAAAAATGTTCTACTTAAATATGCAGAGATGTAAACTGGAATTAAGTAAATAAAAGCTTCAAATCTACACTTTCCTAATTATCCTTTCCCTATTCTTATAAATTAAATTCAGGGCAATATATGTTTCTCTTATAGAAATTCTTTTTCTAAAACAAATACTCATTATAATCTGGCTATAAATGTACCTTATCTTTTCAATGAAAATATTTTATATTATTATTTAACATTTTAATATACAACTGTAATAAAATTACATTATTGCATAATCATGTCTTTCTCTTAAAATAAACTGAAGATCTTTGTATAATTGATTTTAAGCAAAAGTTCCAATGATATTCTATTAACATTATAATTACACAACAGAAAAAATAATCCCAGGATTTCACAGATAATTTCTATTTCTACTAAGTAAAGGAAATTGAAGAACTGAGCAATAATTAAGTGTGTTTGGTAAATGTAGAAAAATGCTGTCCCCTTTCTCGAGTCATACATTTTTTTCTTTAATAACATTTTTATTACTTTATTAGCCACTTAAGTTCATTAACTGACATTTTGTAGACAAAAATAAATGATTTAAAGAATCTATTAAAGTTATGAGCTATTTCTCTAGTTGAAACCACAATATTCTCATTCCTAAACATCAATCTCGCTCATCTAGCGTCTTCCCACACTCTATCAGTTGGTACAAGGAAAGAGAAAAAGAGAGGGAAGAACGATTATATAAAACTAGAGGCCTGGTGCACAAAATTCGTGCACGGGGGGGGGGTCCCCTCAGTCCAGTCTACACCCTCTCCTATCTGGGACCCCTTGGGGGATGTCTGACTGCCGGTTTAGGCCTCTCACAATCCTGGACCTCTGTCCCCTAATTGCTCACCTGCTTGCCTGCCTGCCTGGTTGCCCCTAACTGCCCCTCTCCCCCTGCTGGCCTGGTTGCCCCTCACTGCCTCTATGTGACAGCCTGATTGCCCCTAACTGTACCCTTTGCCAGCCTGGACACCCCTAACTACCCCCTGCTGCCAGCCAGGTCATCTCCTCCCTGCTGGCCTAGTCACTCCTAACTGCCCCTACCACTGGCCTGGTCACCCCTAACTGCTCCCCCCTTGCCAGCCTGGTTGCCCCTCATGGCCCCCCTGCCAGCCTGGTCACCCCACGCAGCCTGCTGATCAGTTGTTTGGTTGTCCCTCACTAATCCCCCTGCTGGCCTGGTCGTAGGCAGCCATCTTGTGAGGGTGTGATGGTTAATTTGTATATTACCTCTTTATTATATAGAATTATGTAATACAAAGGTTTGGTTCTTTTCAGGCCACCTCCAAAAGTTCATTTTGTTTGTAATAAACTATTATTTCAATTGAATTATTTGTTAACTAGAGGCTTGGTGCATGAAATTCATGCACTCGGGGGGTTCCCTCAGCCTGGTCTGTGCCCTCTCGCAGTCCAGGAGTCCTCAGGGGATGTCTGACTGCCAGCTAAGGCCTGCTCCCCATGGGCCTATGCCGACAGTCGGACATCCTTAGCGCTGCCACAGAGGCGGGAGAGGTTACCGCCACCACCGCTGCACCTGCCAGCCATGAGCCCAGCTCAAGCTTCTGGCTGAGTGGTGCTCCCCCTATGGGAGCGTACTGACCACCAGGAGGCAGCACCTGCATTGAGCGTCTGCCCCAGTGGCCAGTGCACCTCATAGCCACCAGTCGTTCTGCAGTTCGGTTGATTTGCATATTAGCCTTTCATTACATAGGATAGGTATATTATTGAACATTCATGTTTTATAGCTTGAATAAAGTCTATTGCCCTGATCTCTACTCCAGAATAAAAATGGTTAGGAAAATTTGAGTGATATTTCTGTTTTTAGAGTGCTGAAAGAGTTTGGTATCTGATCAATGAATGGATTTCGAGGTAAATAGCCCAAGATGGAAAGATCTCCATTTGACAAAAGTACACATCCCACCTCTTCCACAAGGTTTCTTTGCATGGTGTAGGAGCCATCCCCAGAACACAAAACGTCTCATTTAGATGTGTATATAAAGTAAAATCTCCAAGTCTTATGGTATTTATATTTTTCTTTTAAAAATAATTTTCTATTTATACTTTTATGTTAAATACAATAGTAGAGAATTTCAAAACCAGATGAAAAAGAAAAAAAGTAAAATTTGCCTGCAATTTTACTATCACAGGTAAACTTTAAGATGCAACTTCAGGCATCATCTCTCTCTCTCTCTCTTTCTCTCTCTCAATCTCTCTTTGAGTGTTTATATACACTCAATGATCTTTCAAACAGCCCATTTATTTACATTATACATCTCTCTCTATACTCCTTTTATTTATGAGCATGCAGATTGATAGTTACCGTAAAACCTATTTCATTAGAAACAATTTCAGTGACACAGATTGAAAATGGAAGTTTCATTACATGAAGTTGATCATTACAGGAAATGAATTATTTCTAGATAAATAGGACACAAATCATGAAGAACTATTGCTGACTCCACTGAATAAAATTTTTGATTTTCAAAGACTGTCCAACATTGGTGAGTTAAGAATAAAGTACAGCTTTTATAAATTAAAAAATAATAGATCTATTCTAGCTTCTGAGCTGCTCTTTTCTAAATGTTAACTTATATTAAATAAAATAATAACTACTTCTTTTATGCTTCATTGAAAGCTTATGTGTTTTTCTCGTTTTATATTCGTGCTAAAAATACACTATTAAAAATATTAATATCCTATTTTGTTCAGTTAGAAGGCCCTAATGGGATCAGAAATCATTAAGTTATAAAATACTATCTCTACTCATATTTTCTTCTCATATATAAAACCTCCACAGTACAGTTAATATTTATGTATTTTTACTAAATTCTTCAAGAATATTATTAAATGCTTCAAATCTGTTTGTAAATTTCCACTAAAGATATCACAAATTAACTGCAGTTTTGTGACAGCTAAATTATCACCCTTTTAAATCAGCTTTTTTTTTTTCAATTTTGGAAATTGTTGGATTAGAGCCCATTGAAAAATGAGGGCTACATCAATTGAGATATTTTTTCTTTGAGGAAGAGGAGAATCCAATGTATAATTATGCATCAGACTCTTCAAGAAATGACAGATATTGTGGCTTATGACAATATATCACCTTTTCAGGAAACATCTGAATTATTTTTTTTAAATGTCTATTCATGGGACAGACAATATACTGACAAAATAATACCTAAATAAATACTTTTTAAAAATACAGGGTTTTAAAACTTAAAGTTATGCCCATTGCAGAAAATTAATGAAATTCTGAAAAAGAAAATTCACACTCAAAATGTACAATGCAGAGGGAGTTCCTATTAATATTTTTGGGCATTTCCTTCTTGATCAATAAGCTTTGTGGTCTGCTTTTTCTATTTTTAATTTAATTTATTGGGGTGACATTGGTTAATAAAATCACATAGGTTTCAGGGGTACAGTTCAGTAATACATTATCAGTATATTGCATTGTCTCCGTCCATCACCATTTATTCCCTTTTCCCTCTGGTAGTCACTATACTGTTGTCTATTAGGGGTTTTTTGTTGTTGTTGTTTGGTTTTGCTTAATCCCTTCACAAGAATTTCCCTGTTGTCTATTTTAGAAAAATTTATGTTTAGTGTTAGAAATTAGATATTTTCTCATGACCTAAGTGATTGCATTTCAATATTATAGACATTGAAAAATTATTGGGTACTTTATATTATGAATCTTATAAAAATTAACTTTCCCTTCCACATAAAAACCTGATTATGTGTTCTGCAGTGAATTAAATATTATTTGCAATTTAAATTTTCACCTGACAAATGTGTCTTGCAGATATAGAATTGGCTAACAAATTGAAAGAATTTGAGCAGGTGAGAATGTGAAATACTTATGTACTCAGTTTTAATAATAACTATAAGGCAATTTCTTTTAACAGTTTTTAAAATTATCAATACTATAATGTAAAACTTACAGTTGAAGTCATCATGCGATAAAATGTCTAGAAATCTGGATTCTAGTTCTACCTCTCCAATTTTCTAACTATGAGACTGTGGCCAAATTAAAATTCTCTAGACCTAAGTATTATCCTCATTTGTGAAATAGGAGGTTAAAATTAGATTGGTGGTTTTCAAAAGTTATTTTTATTTTAGAAATTGGAAATACATTTTCCCAAACAAAATTTTATATGGTCCCAGAAAAATGAAACGTATAAAACGTATTTTGTTTGTAGCAGCTGGTTCAGGGGCCTGAATTGCTGCCTTCTTGACTTCCATTTGGCCTCCTGACAGGAATCCCTTTAGCAATCCTATTGCCCCACTCCTTGATAATGCTAAGAAGAAAATTTGAAAATCATTGGGTTTGATTAGTTCCAAACTCTTTCAAATACCACTGCATGCAAATCCATTAATCTATAAACTGTGTGGCTGTTTGGGAGAAAGATTTATGGCCCTCAGCAAGGACAAAGTAGACCAGGCTGAACTCTCCTTTGTAGTTCTGTCATCAGGCCTTTTAGACAGTTTACAAAAAATTCACATGGATTGCATTCTGGGTAGAAACTCTAAGACCTGAAAATATTATTCTCTTCCTGTTAGAAAGGACAAATATTTGAGAAAATCAAAGTATTCACATAACTCTTTGGAGCTCCTTGGAAAAGGACTGCTCATTATAAGTAATACAAAATCAAGTCCAACTACACAAGCTGTGTTTACAGGCTCCCTATTAACCCCTAGAGTGCCGGGGAGCACGATTGCGCTCTTCCTGTCTTTCGCCAAAAGTGCCTGGAGCGCTATCATAATTTTTTTCCCCTAAACTGCTGTAAAATCAGCAAAAATGCCTTGGCAATTTTAGCATAGTTCCTAGGATATTGGTTGGCACTCAAAGGGTTAATTAAATCTAGAGTGGACTTCTTTCACCCTCACCCTGATTCTTCTGATTTCTTGTTGAGTCATGTACCTTTACCAGACAGTCTCTCAATACAAGTTTCCTCTTCTTTCTATTTAATTCTTGTTTTTATTTTCTTTTATTATTTTTCTTTCCTTTTCAGTTTATTTTTTCTCCTTTCTTTCATATTTTCTTCTCTTTTTCCTGTCTTGATATTTCCTTCCTCTCCTTCAAGAGAAACAGCATGGTTGCTATTAAAGACTAATAATGATCATATTTGATTTTTAACAGCTGGAAAAGCTAAAAGAACAACTCATGGAGGCAAAAGTTGTGGAGATGTCCTATGCTATATCTGGTCTAGCTTCTTCCCATTCTGATAAACAAGGTAAGTTTTCATTTCAAAGTTTAAACCTGACTTCTAAAAGATTACTTTTGCAATTATTTCCAAGAGAGAAGAAATTAAGCTGACATTTCTTAATTCTGATCAAGATCAAGGCTCATATTTTTTTAAAAAAGATTCCAATGAAAGTGTTCCCCTATGAATGTATCTGAGCTTTGTCATGTTAACAACAGTGGGTGGCAAGGTCACACATTCCAGGTTAAAGCGGAAATAGACCCTTATTGTTTAAAATTGTGGCCTACTCTTGCTATTTTGGCTTAAACACTGAAACTAGGAAGATTACAAAAAGAAATCATATAGTTTTAAGTCAATTCAGAATTTTAGAGCATTTCATATAAATAAGGACAAGCCTCATTGCTTAATGCTTGGACCAAGGCTTGATTCATAACATTTAATTTTAGAAAGACTCATCTGTTGGACGCCTGTAACTTTTCATAACATTTCTTGGGAAATTCTTGTTTCTTGCTGAATTAGTTCTTTTATTTGAAAAAATGTATGTATGTTTCCTCTTTTCATGGGATGAAATAAGATTCCCTAAGGCATATTTTATTTTTACTCATTCTTCTCTTCCCAGATTTCACTTCTGTAAAAACTTAGTTTTACAAGGAAAGAGGATGAACTAATATTATTTAAACACTTAGCACATACCAGACATTTTATATTTTAATATTTTAAAATGTGATGGCTAAGCATATAGGCTCTAGAGATAGACTACCTGGGTTTAAATTTTAACAACTTTGAGATGTCCTACCTATGTGACCTTGGGCAATTATATACCTTCCTATGCTTCTTCTTCTTCTTTTTTTTTTTTTTGCTCCAAATTCAAATGATAATAATAATGCTCATGAGAGCACTGGGAGGATTTGATAAGTTAATATATGAAAGGCATTTAAACTAATATCTAACATACTAGTACAGTAAGTAGTATGTAAAAATCTTTTATCATTTTAATCATTATTACTATAATTATGATTTTATTCTCACCATAAACACCATAAGATAGCTATTATGAGGCTTATTTTATAGGTGGGAAAATTACATCTTAGAGGGGTTAAATTATATGCTGAAAATAACTCAACTACTAAGTCACTTAGCTAATGCTTGAAGGAGAGTGATAGAAGATGAACTGAAAGATGGAATGGAGAGAACCTTCAGGATTTTTAAAATCTTCCGCTTTAAATAGGTATCATAGGGAATTCACTGGAAAGTTTTGAGCAAGTGAATAATATGAAAGAAATTTTGATAGAATCATTATTGATGCTTTGTGTATAATCTACACTAATAAAAGAGAAACATGGTAATTAGCGTACGACCGCTACCCTTCCCATTGGCTAATCAGCATATCCTTATGCAAATTAACTGTCAGCCAAGATGGCGGCCGGCAGCCAGGCAGCTGGAAGCGAACATGAGGCTTCCTTGCTTCAGTGACTGCAGACTCCAACGTTCCCCGCCTCACTTGCCGGCCTCTGAGTTGCAACTCTAAGCAACTATGTACTATGTTGCAAATAAGAAGCTAAACAAAACCCTAGAAACCAGCTTTCAGCCTGCCGGGATCTCAGAGCTGAAGTTATACATTGTTTCGATTATAGAACGGCAAACAAACCAGATACGAAGCCTCAGAGCTAGAGCCAGAGCTAAAGCTGGCCCAGAATAAAATAAAAAAAAGAGAAAAAAAAGGAGCGGTTGGGAGCTTCAGTCAACAACCGCCAGCCTGAAAGCAGCCCTCAGCCCCTCACCCAGACTGGCCAGGCACCCCAGTGGGGACCCCCACCCTGAAGGGTGTGTGACCAGCTGCAAACAGCCATCATCCCCTCATCCAGGCTGGCCAGGCACCCCAGTGGGGACCCCCACCCTGATCCAGGACACCCTTCAGGGCAAACCAGCCAGCCCCCACCC
>NW_005353910.1:315797-316218 GCF_000412655.1 Myotis brandtii | reverse complement strand
GATCAGCCCTGCTCTGTGCCTGATAGGGGTGAGCTCCCCAATCCCCTGATCGCCCTGTGGCTCTGTGTGTGACAGGGTGCGGCGCCCCAACCCCCACCCCCCCACGGGCCCTGCTCTGTGTGTGACAGGGTAGAGCCATAACCTCTCCATTGGCCCTACCCTGAGTGTGACAGTGGCGGCGTCCAACCCCCCTCCACGGGCCTTGCTCTGTGTGTAACTGGGTAGAGCCATAACCTCCCCATTGGCCCTGCCCTGAGTGTGACAAGGTGCAGCTCCCCAACCCCCTGATCCGCCCTGCTCTGTGTGTGACAGGGGGCGGTGCCCCAACTCCCCTATCGGCCCTACTCTGTGAGTGACAGGGGGGAGCTCCTCAACCCCCTGATCGGCCCTCCTCTGTGCATGACAGGGGGGAGCTCCCCAA
>NW_005353910.1:281998-315505 GCF_000412655.1 Myotis brandtii | reverse complement strand
GCCCTGCTCTGTGCATGACAGGGGGCGGCGCCCCAACTCCCCAATCGGCCCTGCTCTGAGCCTGACCAGGGGCTGCACCTAGGGATTGGGCGTGCCCTCTGCCACCCGGGAGCAGGCCTAAGCCAGCAGGTCGTTATCTCCCGAGGGGTCCCAGACTGCGAGAGGGCACAGGCCGGGCTGGGGGACCCCCCTTTCCCCCCCCCCGCCCCGAGTGCACAAATTTTTGTGCACCGGGCCTCTAGTGTACTATAAAAGATGGGCAAAATGGATGTAGAAAAATCTTTAATGAGGCTACTTTAATAACCCAGATGATAAATGGTGGTAGTTTGGATTAGACTGGCAGTAGTGAATTGATATGTAGGAGTCAGATTCTGTATATGTTTTTGAACAAAAAGTCAACAAAATGCTCTTTAATATTACATAGAGTATTTAAAAAAGGCAGGTTTCAAAAGTGACTCCAAAGTGTTTGTTCTGAGCAACTAGGAAAAAAAAGGGCAGTTTCTAGTTACTGAGCCATGTATAGCTGGAGGAAGAGACCGCTTGGTGCTACGGATGGTCAGAATAGAGATTTATTGGACCTTTCCATAGTCAGTTTAGCCAATATCAGAGGCCTAATATAATAAAGTCTAAACATAAAGTCCAATGCGTGTAATACAAACCTCTTCTATTTTGTCTATATCATCTGGAATGTTGCTATATCTTGCTTGCTCCAATATTGCCAGGACAGAGGAGAGGGAGAGAAGACTCATCCCAATTTTCAACTGCCTCAGTTCACAAATGATAGGCATTACTTTTACTGAAGTCCATTGACCAGAATTAGTCACTTGGGCTGCCACCAAAATATTGGCAAGACAGGCTGGGTGTCTAAATGTTAGGAAGTATATATGATACTTGGGAGCACTTCCTCAACCATAGTCAATCCTTTAATCTCCTCTTAAACATATAGACTCTACTTAACCCATTCTCATTAGAGACAACCCTAAATCCCTTTCTCTGACTTCACCCAGTACAGAACAAGCTCTTTGAGAGATACTGACTAGTCTTTATCAGATACAGTGTGACTCCTCTTCATTCACACACGTGTTAAAGGACAAGTTATTCACCCTCCACAAATCCAATAATTGGCAGCGGATTAGGGACAGGATAACCACAATCAATAATCCCATTCATAACTGAAAAGAACCAGAGACACACAACATCTAGAATGCTGACCTTCAGCAGTTCTGAAATCTCACTGAGCAGATATTGTAAAGTTCCCCTACCCTATGATGGAGAAAGGTTTCTTGATTAGGGTTGCTAATGTCTAGGAAGAGTCCTTGGCCCATTGTATTGTTTCTGCTGGCTCCACCCTTTCTGAGGGTTTTGCTTTTTCATCACTATTCCCAGACACATTTTATGCACTATATGGGTAATAGTTCCTTCTTGAGGATTGTATGGTTTTCTCAGGTTGCATCCTACTCTTGCAAAGTTGAAGGTTAGGTTTATTTTGTCTTAAAGTGTCATAGACATTTTTCATTTAGAGTTTCTTTGGCAATGTTGTAATTTTAAAAATTTAGAAAGCTTCCCAACTATTTGCTATCCTCTAAGATTAAAAAACACACAATTTTAATTAGTTTGCATCCTCACCCCCAACTTAGAAGCAGTTGCCTTGATACTACCTGGAAAATACCTTAAAGACTACAAAGTCTGATTTTCGCCCTGTGTTCTTTATTCCAACTGATATTTACTGAGCCTCTGTCACTTAGTCATTTTAAATTTCATTTTATAGTGTTTGGGATATAGAAACAGTTAGCTCTTTCAACAGTTCAAGACCTTCTATTTCTGAACTCTATTCCCTTTTTATTTGTTTTCTAAGATACCATTTCCTTCCTACACTCATTAATTTCTTGCAATGCTTTGCTACATGTACCCAACATCAACCTAAAAATACTGCCAATATTCTATTTTCCAACCTTTTCTTCCATGTGTTTAAGAGAAACACAATCTGCATCTGAACTGTAACAGATGTCAGTTGTACCACATATTTTGCTACTTTGTAAAATGTCTCTTCATTTTTCCAGACAATGATATCCTTTTCTTTGTTTGCCATTAACCAGTTGCTGAGACTGTGCCACAATTTAGGTTCTTCTTAGAGCAGCACCTTACTTCAAGCTATCAAATTGTATTTTGGCATAAATGAGGCAAAGTACATTAATAAAATAACTTTAAAATCTTAGTAATGTTACTTGCTTTAAGATTTATTTTGTGTTTACATGAAGCCTTATTTATGTTAGCCATTTTCCTTCTCTTTGTGCCTACACCACGTGCCCCTGGAGCAGAATAAGAGAAATGGAGACAAGCTCACTTTTAAATGCCAGAATGAGGCACATGATCTTAACCTAACTTAACGGGGTTGGGGAAATACCTGGGACATGTAGAGAGGCACAAAGTTTAGTTGGAGCATCCTGTCCCTACCACAGACATTTTGGGCTTATTATGAAATCTATATATATAAAACCCTAATATGCAAATAGACCAAACGGCTGAACAACTGAACAACCAGTCACTATGACATGCACTAACTACCAGGGGTTGCGCACAGAACATGGTGGGTGTTGGCAGCAGGTGGCAGAGCGCAGAACATGGTGGGCATCAGCCGCGGCTGGAAGTTAGAGCAGGTGAGCAGGGGTGCCAGACCAAGGCGGGGGTGCCAGTCGCTGTAATTGGGGCAAACCTCTGGTGGTTACTGAAAATTCTTTGCTCCCATGTGCCGTGGTCCCACCCAGCGCTCACACCTGCTGCTGGTACTGGCCCTGCTTGCACCTGCTGCCGGTGCCTGAGCCGCTGCTCTCTTGGTGCTGTCAGCTGGTGTGAGAGGTGGCTGCCGGCCCCGATTGCCCCTCAGGGCTTCTCCACCTGCCCCTGCTCCTGCGGGGCGATCAGGGCCAGCAGCCACCACTTACACCCACTACTGGTGCTGGCACTGGCCCCGCTCACACCTGCAGCCAGCACCAGAGCTGCACTTGCACCTGCTGCTGGCACCCGGCGTCAGTCCTGATTGCTCGTCTCTGTCAGCAGATGTGAGTGGTGGCTGCTGGCCCTGATTGCCCCTGAGGGCTTCTCCACCTCCCCCTGCTCCTGAGGGGTGATTGGGGCAGCAGCTGCCACTTGCACCTGCTGAAGAAGCTGGCCCTGCTTGCACCCGCTGCTGGCACCGGCCCCAATCCCTTTGTGCCATCAGTGGGTGCGAGTGGGGCCGGCGCTGTCAGCACATGGGAGTAGCAGCAGTGGGAGTGGGGCTGCTGGCAGACAAGGGACTGGGGACCTCAGAGGGAGAAGCTGGGTGGTGGTGCAGAGAATGGGCTGAGACTGGCCCCTGTGCCCACCTCAGCCTTGTGGCCCACAGTTCCTTTCAAGGTGCATGAATTTGTGCACTGGGCTCCTAGTGTGTAATAAAATCTTCCCCAAAGTGAATTGAATAGATTTTTATTTTATTTTATTTTTAAAATATATTTTATTGATTTTTTACAGAGAGAAAGAGAGAGGGATAGAGAGTTAGAAACATCGATGAGAGAGAAACATTGATCAGCTGCCTCCTCCACACCCCCTACTGGGGATGTGACCACAGCCAAGGTACATGCCCTTGACCGGAATCGAACCTGGGACCTTTCAGTCCGCAGGCTGACGCTCTATCCACTGAGCCAAACCAGTTAGGGCTGAATAGACTTTTAAATACATAAGTTTGGAGTTTAGGGAAGCAGCCCAGCTTGGAAATATAAATTTGACAGTTATCAGCATATCAATATGATGAGGCCACTTGGGGAATGACTCTAGATATAAAAAGAAAGATAACTAAAACTGAGTCTCAGTTCACTTCACGTTTAAAGATTGGGCAGATAAGAATCAGCAAAGAAGACTGAGTAGGAACAGCTACCAAGAAAGGAGGCGACAAAGAGAGATGCCCCAGAAATCAAATTAAAAAAAAAAAAGCCTGTTTCTAGGAAGAAATCGTTCAACTATATCTGAAGCTATGATAGATCCAGTGAGAGGAGATCTGAGACTTTTCATCTGCACATCAATGAAAAGGTTATTAATGGCTTTGAAAAGAATCATTTGATGAACTTTTAGTTAAAGAGATATGGCAAAACAATAGGAACTACTGATAATAGACAGCTATTTTGAGGAATTTTGTTCTAAAGGCTAAAAAAAGGGATATTAAGATATAAAAAAAGAGGAGTTTGAGGGGGGGAAGGAAGCATTTTGTTTGTCTTTAAGCAAGGAGATATTAAAACATATATGTATGTAGTAGGAACAAAATAAGTATTTGTGGTGATAAACATGAGCTATATGCCCAGATTAGGCCACTGAAACAGTCCACATTATATTTGAAGTGTGCTTCTACTGGCACAACTGGAAACTACCATAAGTAACAATGTATGTGGATTAAATGGACCCAGAAATCAAGCTTAAGGCAATAGTAACTTACACTTACTGTGAGATATTGTAATTTGCTTTAATTATTTAATATATAGTTGATAAACACTTGTTAAATTCTTTCATTCATTAAAAATATACCTAACACCTAGTATTATGCTAAAAATAGTATGATGAATGACCAGACAGACATGATATGACACTGGAATGACACTAGGCTTTCCTTCACATAAATGTAAATGATAGATAAGCATCGAGGAGCTGGCTCTAATGGTGATATCATTAAGGACAGCTCCCTTCAACCAGGTTTGAAAATTCTCCCAAACTGTATTCCATTGCATACTTAATTGAACTGCTTATGTCACTTAAGTCTTGGATATGATGAGCAGATCTACATTTTTCTGCCAGACGGAACTATTCAAAGATATCCAGAGGGATGGAAAGCACACTATCAAAAGAAGTTTGTATTAAAGAGGCCAAGCTCTTCAGTTTAATGCTGAAAAATAAACTTCTCCTTTCATAGAATTCCAACATAGTTTTGTTTAAAGAAACAAAATGGGTTGAGTGCCTCTTGCAGAAATGAAAATTGACTCTGAGTGCTGCCATAACACTGTGGGTATAATGGTTATGAACACAAGGGTGACCATCTGCAGAGGGAGTTTGGGAGGGAACTGGTAGATATTTATCATTTATTTCAGTGTCTTAACTGTACTATGAGGTTTTTGTTTTTTCAATTCTTTCATTGTGCATCCCATTAACTAATAGTGAATCAAAGACCCAACTCCCTGAGGTCTTAACTTCACAAACCTTTTAAATTGAAGCTACTGTATGTCAGGCAATTGATTGGAATTAGCCCACAGAAGATTTAATGTGACTTATTAATATATTTGAAGATTAAAATATTGATAGAATTGGTTTGATTTTTCTGAAACATCGTTTTATGACCAGAATGTGAAGACTCCGTGTGAAAAATTACTTAAATATCACCCTGGCTGGTGTGGCTCAGTAGGTTGGAATAACGTCCTGCGCAACAAAAGACTGCAGGCCCAAGTCCCAGCCAGGGCACATACCCAGGTTTCAGGTTATATCCTTGGTTGGGGCATGTGCTTGAGGCTTGAGGCAACCAATTGATATTTCTCTCTGACATCGATGTTTCTCTCTCTCAAAAATCAATTTTAAAAAAATGCAACATTTAAAAAAATTACTTAAAATCATTTGGTGGTTTGCAAACAGAACTTTAAACTGTCTTCCTTCTTCTTTCCCTAATAAATAGGAACACATATATTACTGCTTATTTATGTGACTTCGTTCTGGGATTTCAGTTACTTCCCACTATAAAATAGAGGGGTGCATCTAATAGGACAACCTACTATATTCTCTGAACTGTATTATGTGCAGTATAATACATATTACATTATCCTACATAATAAAAGGCTAATATACAAATAGACCAAATGGTGGAACAACCAAACAGCCAAACAACTGGTTGCTATGATGTGCGCTGACCACCAGGGGGCGTGTGCAGAACATGGCGGGCGTTGGCTGTGGCGGTATGGTGGAGCAGGTGAGCAGGGGTGCCATACCAAGGCAGGGCGCTGGTCGCTGTCATGGGGCGAGCCTCTGGTGGTTACTGAAAATTCTTTGCTTCCTTGCGCCACAGTCCCACACGGTGCTCGCACCTGCTGCCAGCACTGGCCCTGTTTGCACCCACAGTTGGAGCCACTGCTTGCACCCACTGCCGGTTCCCAGCACCAGTCTCAATTACTCAGTACCATCAATGGGTGCGGGTGGCAGCTGCAGGCCCCGATCATTCCTGAAGGCTTCTCCACCTCCCCCGGCTCCTGAGGAACGATCAGGGCAGCAGCCACTGCTAGTACCCGCTGAAGGTGCTGGCCCCAATTGCTCTGTACCTCAGCAGGTGTGAGTGACGCCATCAGCACATGGGAGTGGCAGTGGCGGGAGCAGGGCTTCGGACAGACAGGGGACCAGGGGCCGCAGCGGGAGGGAACAGGAGGGGGTGCGGAGGATGGGCCGAGACCTGCCCCTGTGCCCACTGCAGCCTCGCGGCCCACAGTTCCTTTCAAGGTGCACGAATTTGTGCACTGGGCCCCTAGTTATAATATAATAGTGCTGTCCAATAGAATTATATGTGATGATGAGACCATTCTCTAATTTGCACTGCCTGTTCTGGCAGTCACTAGCTACTAGTCACTATTGAGCTCTTGAAATGTGGCATATGATGGAGAAGTTGAATTTCCAAATTTTATTTAATTCTAATTAGTTGAAAGATCCACATGAGGCTAATAAGTACCAGATTGAATATCCCGTATATAATACTTTCTCATACTCAAGCACACATAAAATTATTTTATTAAAATCTAATGTTTTACCAAATATCCTCCTAATAAGTAATTTGTTGTTTTATTTTTAGCTACCTTTTGGAAATACTGTATCTAAAGTTTTTTCTCTGGATGCAAAAACATTAACACTAAAACAAGACTATCTCCTCACTCTGTAGCTTAAAGACTGTAGTTATTTCAAGCATAAAGGAACTGTGGCATTTATTTTGTGTACTATATCCTTAAGATTTATGTTGTGAACAATGATAAATTAGTTGCACTTTGAATGGCATGGGATTATCAAAATGGCTTTGTAGAGCTAAAATTGAGAGTGCTGTATCTATTGTATGCTTTCCATAAATTCATAGTCCACATATAGTTTTGTCCGGTGATGACTATACTATTAAACTATTAATTAAAATATTTTAAAAAGCATCTTGGGAAATGAAAATAAGTTATATTATCTCAAGTTATGTGAAAAATATGCATTAGTGTCCTTTCTCCTTTTCATGATTTTGCTATTATCTCTTTCCTGTGAATTGGGACAGTTATCACTACAACTAAATGAATACATTACTAAGGAGCAGAAAATGTATTGTTTATTGGACTCTGAAGAAGTAGTATTAGATGTCTCAGAGATAGATATGAAGAAAACTTTCTTACAGAATAATGCACTTTTCGGTTTCTTAATTCTCATCTTTGCCTCCTTCACATTATCAGAAACTACTTGGGACTCTCAGCATGTCTAAAAGAGACTAGACTCAGTGTGCTAAGAAACAACAAACAACAAAAACTCATTGGCTTTTCTTTGATTTCCCCTCACCCCCACATTTATACATTAAACTGCTCTTTATTTCATCAATGCAAGACTGGGAATTCAACTTTAATTTTGTCTTCCACTTGTGCTGGCACAGAAACTTTATAATTAAAGTTACTTTATAATTAAAGAGTATTAATGACTATAATAGCCTACACATATTCTCTTCATAATATCGAGGAAATGCAGTTTATCTATATAATATTAATTATTTGGTGCTTACAGATAAAACAAAAGACAAAATGAACAGTTGATTAAAGTAAAAAAAGAAAAAAATGCATAAAACAGACGAAGTTCAGTAAAATGCTTGTAGTGCCATGTATACACTTGTTAGGAGCCACTCTAATTTACATAAGGATTACTTGCTCAATAATGCCTGAAATGTTCCCATTTATTTACACCAGTTGTGAACACAAATATATGATCATAAAGAAAGACAAGAATATCTTGTTTTCATCATCTCATGTTTATTAACTTTGGAGTAGTTGAACAATATTCAAGTATTTTGAACCCTTTGGGGTAATGTCATTCAAAAAGCATTTGACACGTCTTCCTTTTAGAAGATTCCATTAGGTTATCATTTAATAATTGGTTTTAAGACATTTAATTCCCTAAAGCTATCTGGAGATTAAAGGTCGAATTTGCTAAACTTTTTATAGTGTCAATAAATTTTAAGACAATGTAGCCAGGAATCAATATCCTGTCATTAAAAAATTGATCATGCAATTGATGCGAGAACTCAGAAATCTATATTCACAATTTGCTTTATGAAGCTTCACACAGGAACAAAGAGGGAAAAAAAGTAATGTATTTTTTGAAACTAAATGAAAAGTCTTTTCTAGTGACTTTTCTGTGAAATATAACTGGATTTAGTAATATACAATACATTGGACAAATAAATGAGATGACTCGTCACATGCCTAACAGAAATTTTGTCTTAATTTTATGCTATGTTAAAAGAATGTCCTATTTTAAACTAGTATGCTGCTGATTTATTTTCTGCTCTGTATAAAGTAGTGGTAAAAATTAAAATATGAAATAATATAGTTGCAAGTGGAGAAAACATTTTTTTCTTCATGGGAGTCTTGTGCATATATTATATTAGGAGACAAGTGCATTACATATTAGAATAGACTATAAATCAATATATTGCGACCTCTTACTTTAATTAAATTGGATGCCATAAGCATAATTTTGAATTAAAAAAATGAAAGAGATAGAAAATCAATGGATTTAATTCAACTTAAATCTTCACCATGAAAAATATTTAGGTTAAATTAGGTTTGAATACCTTTTGTCAAAGCATGAAGCAGTAGCACCCAGGTGGATTACATGCTCACAAATACACAGATGGGGAAAAAAAGAAAAGAAAACGCTTCCAAAGAACAGGAAACATTTTACAATTCATCAGAAGGTTAGGGAAAAGTAGGCAAGAGAAATTATAACTTCTTCTTAAATAATCCTTTCAAACAGCGATTCCTGCAGAATATCTGCCCATGTAGCACTGCTAACTCTCTCATGCAATTTTATGAAAAACAGAATTGGTGAGCTTTCTCAAAATGTATCTTTCTTTGCTACAGCCTCTCTATCACAATTAAAAGAATAATTCATTCACTGTTTTTCTTAAACTTTAAATTTGACTTTTAGCAGTTGGAAAAATTTCTCTAAATCTAAGAAGTTATATACAAAACCATTCCGTATTCTAAGTACATATGTTCGTTTCTATGTTTCTCTGAGCTTATTTTAGTCTTCAGATTGTACATTTATTCCTTTTTAGTTAAAGAATTAACAACTACCCATTTCTCTCTTCTTCTTTCAATATAAATATACCTTTTCATAGCATTCTTCATTTTATGCTACAGTAAAACTTTGCTGTTCTGGCCAATTTTATTTTTTTTTAAATCAGGTCTGTTTGGCACTGATTACCGGGGTTTAAGGAAGTGTTTTCAGAGAATTCATAAACTTCTAATATGCTAAATCTCTGGACCACAAATAAGTTATATTTGTGCTTTGAAAGCATATCCAATGCACAAACCTTAAATTACAGTAACATCACAGTTATTGCTGAGAATCAAACTTTCCAGACTATCAAACTTTATGCTTTGATAGGTCAATTAAAAATAATTTGGATCATTTTAAAGAAATCACTTTCCAATACTTATACTCTTTAATGCCTTATTAAACACAGTACATGAAACAAATTAAACAGTTTCTTAGGTGAGTCAGTAACATCAAAAAGATGGATTATTGTACTAATGTTAAAATTTACTGTGCTAAAATTAGGTGTATTTAAACCGGCCGCAGACTATACTAATGGTCTACTACTTGATATTCTTTGACTTGCCCACACTTTCATCTGTTACTTCTGTGAGTAGTTCTCATAATCAGCCACTGCTGCTCTTAATTATCAGTTGTAATTGAGAGAAAGGAAAGCTATTAGGGGACACAGGATATCCAAGCTTGACAGAGGAATATCCTTCACTTCCTAACTACAAGTCAATATGCTCTGACCTGCAGGCATTTTCTCAGTTCTCTGGGAGACTAAAATTTATGGGCTTAATTATTGCTATTTTTTCTTTGCTCAGAGAATTTCTTTTACTTATTTCTAGAACTAGGGCTGAGTATTATTTGATTGAAAATGACTGAAATTTGAATATAATATGAGAAGGCTAATTTCATAATTATTACCTAAGAAGTTCATAGACAAAGGATTAGAAAAAGTAAAAGCATGAAAGAGAAAACGCACAGCATTGTCTTTTTTTTGTTCCCCAATATTGACAGATTGCACCTAAATTTTACAGAAACAAATTAGTCTCCAGTTATTCTTCAACTGCATAAATGTAAAAGATAAGTGCATATAGAAAGCATTTCACTACGTCGTGTTGTTTGACTATTTCTTAGAAAAATAAAGTTTGGGGCCAAGTAACTATTCCTGAACAACTAAAATGTAAATTAAAAAATATCCATGCATTGAAATGATCTGCATAATTTACTTAAGGCTGTAACAACACTGGGATGTGATGGACCTAAGTTCAAGCTTTGGAAAGAATTTGCAGAAGGTCAGTTCCTTCAAAGTTTAATCATTAAGGAGTGTGAAGAACATCTGAAGCATCTTCCGTGTTTCTGTGACATTTCACCCAAGGAAGTCACATCTGCAAAAATGAAAGTTGAAATGGTTAAAGCTAAGGAGGACTCTGAAGATAAGGGGAAATCCACCAACTGCAGTTGAGAAAAGCCAAAACTCTAATTACTTGGTGTTTCATTATGGCTTTTATTTATGTGGTATATCTTCATTGCAAAAACAACATGAAAAATGGTAATTTCTGATTAAATGCATTACAAAGAGCATTTTTAATGTATAAATGAGGTAGTTGCGCTCAAGCCATACTTCCTTTGTTTGGGTACCTGCTATAATCTATTTCTTTTGAGATTTCAATCTTGGTTCAAAGGATATTGCTGTGATAAACAAAAGAAATATAAGAAAAATCTGACTACTATCTTCTGTTTATTGTTATGATAACACATTGATATTTGTTGTACATTTTGCTCTATTTAAAGAACCAACCATATAATGGCATTTAAACATGATATTTCTGTTAGTTGAGATGTTAACTTGAATGATAGCATGTTAATATTGTTCTAAAATGAAAATTTCCAGTATAATACAGCAACATTTGCCTCACATTATTTCAAGTCTTAAAGCATGTGATGGCACAGGGGAGCACAACTAATGGTCATATTTCCACCAGATTTCATCGAGTAGGAGTCCTGATTCCCATGGCAGAGACTTAGAACTTGCTACTTGCATCTACAGAATTTATGAAACCTAGACAAAATACTTCTCTGAATTTGAGCTGCTTAGAGCTGGGATCGATTAAAATTTCAAACCTTTGGGCCAATAGATTAATGTTTTGAGGAGAATACTGAGTAAATATTAGGTTATTTTTTTCCCAAACACATATCACGGAAGAGATTAGCCATTTTTTCCTGAAAACTAGATAACACATGAGATATTTCTAGAGTTGACCTTAAACCAAACAAAACTTTCATGATTAGCACTAGTTTCACTTTTAGTGTGAAGACTTATAGTGAAATGCAGAAGTAAAAACCCAGAAATAAACCTGCTCTAAAAGGGTATACATCTTCTCCCACAAGAGTGAAGCCAAGATTTTTACAAAGTCTGAGATACCGTGTTTGTTTTAGAATTGTATAATCAGTGATGTTAGCATAGCAATGATAATTTAGCATCCACAAGACTATATAGATCATAAAGAGAATATTGGCCTAGAAGACCAATGACCTGGTTCTGGATCTTGCTCTATTTGAGGGCCTGTAAAATTTGGGGCAAATCAAAATTTCCTCTCATAGTCTCTGTGTTCTTATTTGTTAATAAATAAATAAATAAATAAAGGATTAAACAAGACTATGTTCTTGAATCTCTATTAACTTAAATTCATGACTAAGTCATTACATATTATTATAATGACTCAAGTTATCTATTAAAAGATACATGCATTACATTTTCTATATAATCCAAAAGAACACTGTGACAAAAGAAAATAATGTACCAAAAAATAATTTTGAAAGTTGAATGGAAATTAGAAATATATATTTTATGTCTTTCATTTTCATGCACTATAAAACATGAAACTTCACATTAAGAAGTCAAAAAATATCTGAGAAATCTTGGTGATAGTGGTAGGAAATAAAGCTACTATATATATAAAAGCCTAAGCGACCATTACAACCGGCCAACCGATTGATCAGATGACCGGCCGGTAGCTATCACATGCACTGACCACCAGGGGCAGATGCTCTGCAGGAGTTGCCCCCTGGTGGTCAGTGCGCTCCCACAGCCAACCTCCCACAGACAGCCAACTTCCCTCGGTCCCTCCCCCTAGCCAGTTAACCTCCTGCGGTCCCTCCTGTGGCTGGCCAGGCCGAGGGACCCCATCTGTGCACGAATTCATGCACCGGGCCTCTAGTAGAAATATAATGGTTGAACAGGTGAACCCACATGGTTGATAAAAGGGAAAGGAAGTATGTGTGATGTTCAATTCTTTCCTAAACTTAATTTTTTATGATATTACTATCTCAAGACTTTAATAATAAAGACTGTGGTTGTCATAACATTCAACAAAGTCTGTTAAGTGAAGGAGGTAATATACTAATTTGAAGTTTATCCCACAGTGATTCTGTAAACATCATATTAATTCAAGTCCCTTTTCATAGTTTAGTAGCTATCTGGAGTTCGTATGGTCTAAAACTTCATTTGAAAATTTATATTAAAAATGAGAGTCTTATAATATTTTTTTATCATAACCTGTTTTGGTTGAATTAAGAAATACTAAAATGGATGATAATCAAGGTTGGCTAAGGTAACAGTATATATTAAAACCAATCAAACTTAATTATTTTAATCACAGTGTAATATCATTCTCAATACATCAAGAAACTGGAGGATTGTGACTAATTTCAAGGAGTTACTTGATTTTTAATAGCAATTAGCTCCTACTCAAATGTAACGTGGTGATTTTCAACAACCCTGAAGAGTGATCATATTTGGTATATTGCTAGATACAAAGTTCAATGTGATATGTAATGATGGTGTTTTCCAAAAGCAGTGTTCTTGGCAGCATTCAGCAAGTCATCCTGTATTTATAAAAACACACAGCAACCTTATAATTTTATTGATCAATAACCCTACAGAGAAAAAAAATATTTTAATTAAGTCATTCTGAAGATAAGAAAGTTGAGGTAAAATACTGACTGATTGTGGTTTAGAGCATTTGATGAAGAGGAAAAAAACCTGCAGGATTTAAGTTAGGACAGGGTCAGCACTCATTTGCTGCTTCTTGGGCCTCCACGTCATAAATCTGAGGATTATCTTGAGAAAAGCAAAAAGCTGTTTTCTCTTCTGTGTCTTAAGTTGTCAGAGCAGTTCTAGGTTGTCTTATCTGTTTGGGATTGGAGATGTACCCTCTCTAAGCTCTAACGGGAGAAAATACATAGCTGAGATTTTACATTTAACATTTAGTCTTAAAAACATATACTATGTATGATTAAATAAATTGTTTAAGAGAAATCTCAGGATTTAAGTTTTCTGGATTTGAATTATACTTGCATCACTTACTAGCTATTTGTCTTTCCACTTATTTGTATTATAATAATAATAACTAATGATTATTGAGTACTTAATATGTGCCAGGCACTACTCTAAGTGCTTCATGTATATAAATCCATTTACTCCTCAGGACAATGCAATGTAGTAGAAATTATTATAATTCTCATTTTGTGGAAGAGGAATTCAGAATTTAAACAAGGTCTCACAGGTAACTGATGAACTGGGATTTAGGTGACCTAGGATTTGACCCACAAAACCTGACTTCCCCAGCTGGCACTTTTACCCCTTTTACTGTCCTACTTCTCAAGATAGTGGAGGTGGTAATAGTATCTACTTTATGGAACAGGATGATTAAATGAATCAATGCATATTTTACACTAAGTGCAGGGCTTGGCACAGAGTAAATGTTCAGAACTGTATTGAAAGGTATTATCACGTACATGTATTGTTGGTCCAATATCTTCTAGCATCTAATTTAATCTTCACAATACCACTGTGTTATTATCTAAATATACAAGCTATCTATCTATATAAAAGCCTAATATGCAAATTGTCCCCGCAGGAGTTTGACCGGGAGACTGATTGCTCACTATGACATGCGCTGACCACCAGGGGGTGGCACGGAATGAAGGAAGGTCCCCGCCCATGGCCAGAATGCCCCGATTGGGCCTGATCGCCAGCCAAGCCTAGGGACCCTATCTGTGCATGATTTTCATGCACCAGGCCTCTAGTAGAGAAATAAATTATCTTGATGGAAACAAGATAATGAGTAATAGAAGCAGAATTTGGATTACATGTTCTGATTCCATGGCTAATACTCTTTCTGCTATACCATTCTCTCTCCTGTGTTTCATGTGATCATAATTCTGGTATTGTTATTTAAATAAAATGGTGTATGTCACTGGAAAGTGTCTTTTTCATAATAGAGGGATTGCTACCTATTATGTCTACTCTATTTTTGAAGGTAATTTATTATTCTAATTAGAATTTTAACCTTTGCTTGTATATTAATATTCAATAAGTATATAGGAGTCTGTGATAATACCTAAATCATTTTTAGGGTGAAGTAGGATATTCGTTGGATTCTTTAATGTCACTTTAATTATTTAGCACAATATACTAATTGAGTAGAGAAATGTTTGAAAATGAATTTACAAACTAGGAAATCAAAAGAGGGATTTATAAACTAGATGGATCAATTAGCCTATTGTGAAATATAAATCAAAAGTTTGCATGTATTGTTACATATTTAAATTGTACTCACAATTGGAATCAATTAGCCTCTGGAATTTGAAAGCCGATTTCCACCAATCCGATCCATGGGGATACCGAATCGCCTTTTTGGATGATCTGCTACTTTCCTGAAACAAAAAAAGGAGAACATTTTTAAGCTGAAGTTCAAGTTGTCAATTGTTACTTTTGTTCTTTTATTTCCTGCAGATCCTGGGGCTTTCTTTGAGAGTTGGGATAACTGATAGTTATCAGTCATCAGCACCCATTCTGTGCCAGACACAATCTCTTATCCTTTCGACATCTGTGGAAGTAGATGTTATTACCTCCTTTTTACATCTGAAGAAACTGAGGCTTAGCGAAATTAAGTAAGTTACCCCAAATCAAACAGCCCAGATGAAAAGCTAGGTCTTATCAGCAAACCAATTTGTTTGTTATTCATTCATTTATTATTATTATTTTTTTTTTTTTACTTAATTCAGCCTTTTCAGCTGATTCACATGCATCTTCCTTTTTAGGTTGGCCTTTAGTTTTGCTAGTTAATGCAGATAACATTGTAAGTAAGAACTTACATGATGGTCTTTTAGAGACTAGTTTGATCAGTGGATGATAAATCTGGGGCGGGGGTAGGGGGTAGGGGGTGGAGAATAGTGCTTATCCTTAACCTATCCATACCTCTGCCTCCATTCTTCAGAGTTCCAAAAGACATACCCTCTTAAGTGGTGCCTATTTATTGCACTTCTGGATTTCTTGACATTAAATTAACTATGTATTTTCAACTTGATAATTTAATGGAAAACATGATCTGTAACTGAGCATAAAATTAATAGTCAAGAGTTACAAGAAGCTGTGCATATCAGTGTGCTTTAGGTCTTCTGATGTAATTATAAATAATGACTTGAAACAGAGTTTATTCTTGTATTATTATTTATTTTTACTAGAGGCCTGGTGCACAAAATTTGTGGATGGGAGGGGGGTGTCCCTCAGTCCGGCCTGCACCCTCTCCAATCTGGAACCCCTTGGGGGATGTCCGACTTCCAATTTAGGTCTGAATCCCACAGGAATTGGGCCTAAACTGGCAGTCGGATATCCCTCTCATAATCCAAGACTGCTGAATCCTAACCGCTCACCTCCCTGCCTGCCTGATTGCCCCTAACTGCTTCTGCCTGCCATCCTGATTGCCCCCTAACTGCTCCCCTGCTGGCCTGATCGCCCCCAACTGCCCTCCCCTGCTGGCCCGATGGCCCCCAACTGCCCTCCCCTGCTGGCCCGATGGCCCCCAACTGCCCTCCCCTGCTGGCCCGATGGCCCCCAACTGCCCTCCCCTGCTGGCCCGATGGCCCCCAACTGCCCTCCCCTGCTGGCTTGGTTGCCCCCAACTGCCCTCCCTTACAGGCCTAGTCTCCTCGCCCCCAACTGCCATCCCCTGCAGTCCTGGTTGTCCCCAATTGCCCTCCCCTGTCGGCCAACTTGTGACGATGTCACGCAACGCCACCTAGGTTTTTATTATATAGGATTGTATTATTTTCCATACAAACAACTGTAAACCTATGTTTGCCCCACCCTGAATTTTTTTATTATTTTTATTCACATAAGTAAATTTGCAGACTCTTAATCATTTACTTTCCTTGTGGTAGTCAAAATAATGCCCTTCCTCAAGGGATATCCATGTTGTAATTCACAGAATCTTTAAATATCTCTTTACATAGCTAAAGGAACATTGCAGATAGAATTAATAAAGGTCTTGAGATAAAAAGATTATCTTGGATGATCTAGGTGGGCTCAATCTAGTCACAGGAGTCCTTAAAGGTGGAAAATGACTGAAGCTGGGTGGGTCAGAGAGTGCAATCTGAGGACTTAATTCACCATTGCTGCCCTGGAAGAAGGAGGAAAGAATCAGGAATCAAGGATTACTGTGGCCTCTAAAAGTTCTTAAAAGAAAACAGGGACTTTAGTCCTATAACCAAAAGAACTTGAATTCTGCCAATGACTGAGTGAGCATGGAATTAAACACCCCTGAGCCTCCAAGAAGAGCACAGGACCTCTGGACTTCTGTACCCTGCTGGCAGAACAGGCAAAAGGGAGAGCACAGAGCTGCAGGCAGGAGGAATTTTAGGGGCCACTCATTGGCAGGCAATCAATCATGTGGCTGCACCTAGTTGAAAAGAAGACTGAAAAAAAAGTTTTCTCGAATCATATACAGTGACTGGTGTGGATACACTGGATTTCTGACCTACACAATTGTGAGATAATAAATTTCTGCTGTTTTAAATCCAGAGTTTTGTGGTAATTTATTGCCATAGCAATAAAAAATGAATACATATGTCTGTATTATTTAGGGTTGATGGCTAAGTGCAATGTGATTAATATGTAAAAAAATAAAATAAATAAAAATAAACTGATGTGATTTGATTCTTTTAACCCTTAAATTTCTGTACTGACTTCCACATTATAACTCCAGGAGAGGGTAAGATGGAAGCCACCTCAGGCTGGAATCGAGTGCTCAGGGGAAGTCCCAGACAAGCAGAAAGAGGAAGTGGGAAACCAGCCCCTTCCAGATGGTTAAGGGATGGGCAAGAGAGGAAGGCAATGACACCTGGAAAAAAGGGTAGTGCTTCACATGTGTGCTGACCTCCCAAGGCTCCTGTAACATGAGTGGTGCCCTGAAAATCTTTTTACTTTAAGAGAAATATCATGGTCTCATGCACCATTGTAAATTCAAACATAGCATGTATTCATCCGTACTACCAGTGTGTTGCTGTTGGTTTTTTTCAAACATGAAGGTATAATATATGAAAATAGCATTTTTCTTTCTTTACTACAGTTGATCTTTTTCTGCTCAAATAAATGAGAGGTAATTGTGGTATGGTGGAAAGCAAATTAAACTCTCTTTTCCCTTCCTTCTGTCTTTGTTCCATTCTTCCCTTTCCTTCTTTTCCCAGATTTGATCCAAAAAGTATTAGGAGCCAGGAGATGGTAGATGTGGATTCTATCTGACTCTTCTACTTACTGACAGAGTAAGTGTTTGTAAGTCTTTTATCATTCTGAGCTTCTCTTTCCTAAATTCAAATAATACTTGCTCTACCTGTCTTCTGGAGCTGTTTATTCATTTAGCATGCTTGTTTGTTATTTTAATTGTTTTATGCATAACCACATGTAATTTGTCCTCTGCACTGCAGATACTGTGGTGAAGAAGACATATAGTAGTTATGAGAGCTCACATTTTACTTGAGAGAAGCTAAAGAAGTAACACATCTGAAAATATTTCAACTGATTTTACTATTCTTTCCTGTCAATCTAGTCTAGTGGTTTGTGAACTATTGGTAGCTTACTATTTCTATGAATAAAAGCTTTATAAAAAAACAGCAATAACTAAAAAGTAAATTGAAGAATTATCTCAGTGAAGTAGTACCCACCTTCCCCAAATATGTGGCCCCTGAAAAAACTTCCAGGCACACTGAATGATCCTGAGGGCAGAGTTTGAAAACCACTGGTCAAGTGGACAGAGACCCAGGTCATGAATGCTTTTGTTTTATCAATAGATCTATAATTACTTGGATTCATTTTATCAAATTTGGATTGGTTGCAAATGCCTATAGGTATCTTAAAGTCAAATAAGAAAGACAAATAAAACAGATGTGAAAAATCCATTCAGTATTTAAAGTATTTAGCACTAATAGAAAAATGAAAGCAATTATTGCCATAAAGCAGATACACAAAAAATAAAATGATTATAGTTCAGTAAGTTAAATAATTTATCTACAGTCTCCTATCCATTCAGAATTAAAATGGTAAACTAGTATTTTATCTTAAAATTTTTGCTGATATGAAATATATATAGCATATATAGCAGTACTACACTCTATAACATATACACTGACAAGAATACACAGTGTGTAGAACATAAACGTTAAGATAGAGAAATATTCTTAAGACCAAATGAGAAAACTGTACTTTCTGACTATGTAGTCCCTCTTGTGACAAAATAATGGTATGACATGGTATCCAATCCACCTTTTCCATTCTAAACTATTCTGAAAGTAGTTTAAGGATAAATAATATCTATCAAACTAATATAGAAAAATTGGACTGTTTATTTTAAATATAACTTTAAACTTCACACTAAAATATAGACTTTCTATTCCTAATAGGATTTTCTTAACATTTATATTTTTTATAATTCAATTTCTGAAAATGTTTTACATCCTAAAGCAAGTTAGAAAAATTGTATTTAAACCTTTTATTGAGAATCACTTCACACATACAAAAGAGTTTATAAATTTATAAATATTCAGTTTAAAGAAAAATAAATTGAACATCTCTATTGATAGTACCAAATTAAGGAGCAGAATGCAACCAGTACCTTAGAAGTCTCCAATGCTCCCTTCCTCTCATGGCTCAGACCCAGAGGTAATCTGTAGACTAAATTTTGGTCTAATAATTCCCTTGATTTTCCTTATAATCCATACATATTCTTCAAAACCCTCTAGTTGAGATGGTTCTAGAATTGTGTTTAAAAGTTATGTATTTAGTCCTGCCAGCATTGCTCAGTGGTTGAGCATTGACCAGAAGGCCATGGTTCAATTCCCGGTCCTCGCACATGCCAGGGGATCCCCTGTAAGGGGTATGCAGGAGGCAGCTGCTCAATGATTCTCTCTCATCATTGATGTTTCTATCACTCTCTCCCTCTTATCCCTCTCCCTTCCCCTCTGAAGTCAATAAAAATATATTAAAAAAATAAAAGGCATGTATTTAGAAGTCTTCTTTACTTTTTTCAGTGAATAATTAGGTTTTGAGATTTGTCTATGTCAACACGCATAATTGCTGTTGCTTTATTTTAGTTGTATAATATTTTATTGTATGAATATATAACAGCTTATTTATACATTCTACAGTGGATGAAATTTTGAGGTATTTTTTGCTTTTATTGTTATGTACTGTTCACCTGAAAATGTTGCTATACAAACTTGTAGTGCACTTAACGATTTCTTTATAGTATAATTTTTTAGTAGAATTGCTAGCTATGTCTATATGTAATTTTATTATATAGTGCCAGAACTTTTTTTCCAAAGTTGTGCCAATTTACATATCCAAGAGTAGTGCACGAACATTCCTATTATTTCAAATTTATGCCAATTCTTTTAATTTTGTCAACCTCATGCTGTTATAATTGTACCTCCTTGTGGTTCTAGTTTGCCTTCCCTGAATACTAATGAAGTTGCTCACCTCTTCATTTGTGTATTGCCCACTTGAATTTCTTCTTTTGGAAGTGCCTGTTTGTCTGATGCCTGTTTCTCTATTGGTTTGTTTTTCTTTTAAATATTGATTTGTAGGAGGGTTTCATATACTGTGCAAATATCCTTTCCCATTTGTGGTTAGTCTTAATTGTATCTTTTATGAAACTTTTTAATGTTATCATTTTAATTTATATTTTTAAAAATTTTATTGAATTTATTGGAGTGACACCTATTCTAATAAAAGGGTAATATGCTAATTAGACCAGGCATCTTCTGGACATCCATCTGGACGTCCTTCTGGACAAAGCCATGGTGATGGGGGCTGAGGTAAAGGCAGTTAGGGGTGATCAGGCCGGCAGGAGATGGCAGTTAGTGGTTACCAGGCCGGCAGGAGAGGGCAGTTAGGGGTGATCAGGCTGGCAGGGGAGCAGTTAGGGGCGATCAGGCAGGAAGGCAGAGTGGTTAGGGGCAATCAGGCAGGTGAGCAGTTAAGAGCCAGCAGTCCTGGATTGCAAGAGGTATGACCCACTGCTGGTTTAGGCCTTAAACCAGCAGTCAGACATCCCCTGAGGGGTCCCAGGTTGGAGAGGGTGCAGGCCAGGCTGAGGGGATGCCCCCCCCTCCGTGCATGAATTTCGTGTACCAGGCCTCTAGTTTATTAATAAAATTATATGTTTCAGGTGTACAATTCTGTAATACATCATCTAGATATTGTATTATGTGTTTACCACCCCAAGTCAAGTCTCATTCTATCACTCATATATCCCCCCCATACCCTCTCCTACCTCCCACCATCCCCCTTTCCTTGTGGTAATCACCATACTCTTGTGTCTATGAGTTTCTTTTTGCTTATTTGTTTAATCCCTTCATTTTCCCCCAAGCCTCCCAACTCTATCAATATTTTTACCTTTTGTTTATTATCTGTACTTAAATGTTGTGAAAATGTTCTCCTATGTTATTCTAAAATCTTTTTGAGATTTGCCTTTCACATTTACCTTCTTAATACTTTTGAAATTATTTTTTATTAATAGGATAAAATAGGGATCAAGTTCCTTTTTTTCCTTAGTTATACCTAATTATTTATAAATTTTAGGTTTAATTTATCAAATTTTATGGGAAATCCTTTTTGCAGTTTTACCTGCAATTGTATTGAATCTAAAGTATAAGTCAATTTGGAGAGAACTGAAACTTTTATGATATTAAACTTCACTATCCAAGATCATTTACTTAAGTTACCTTTTGCCTTCTTATTCAGTTTTATAATTTTCTCCATAAAGACCTTCCATATTTTTTGGATTTGTTGTTGTGATATCATTTAATAATATAATTTAAGTTTTTTAAATAAGGGTCCCTTACTAGGTTAAAAAGAGTTCCCTTCTATTATTAGTTTACTGGTGATTTCGATCATTAGTGGATGTTTAATCTTACTAAATGTTATTCTCGAATTTATTCATGATATGGTTCTATTTCTTTAATTTGTTACCTCTATTAATTTACTTTCTGAAGCAAGTCACTCTTATACTATATTTTTGTGATAAACCCAACATGATAATGGTGTATCCTCTTTTTGATACATTACTGAATTGTTGTCCAGATAATGCTATCCTCAAAAAATTAGTTGAGATTGTACCTTCCTTTTTGATTATCCTTTTAATTATTTAAGTACATCATAGTCTGAGAACATGTGCTATATGATAGCCAAGCCTTTAAATATGTTAAGGCTTATTTGTGGTTAGGCACTTTATTAATTTTAATAGGTGTTTCATTTGAACTTAAATACTTTACCCCCTATTAATGGAAACATCACAACTTTTATTGATCTTGCTTTTGAGTTCCAAGAAAGAAAGGTAGAAATTAGGGTGTGGAGAGTATTCCCTAAAAACATGTAGTCTGTTCTGTTGCTGCATCTTAAAGGGGCAAAAAAATGCTTAGTTCCTTTCAAGAAAGGCATGCAGCTTCACCAACACTGAGTAATATGCAAAAGGGGGGGTGTATGGTAATAATAATGAAAGATGTTCTTTTAAATAGTTTAGTGATTTATATTAGTAAAATGTGAAATTAAATTATTATTCTATAAAGCTTAGATGAATATAGTGGTCAAGCTCCACGAATTCTACCATAATACAGTCTCCTTTCACATTAACCAGGGCTGATCTCTGTAACCAACAGTAAATTGTGGAAATGATGATGTGTGACTTCCCAGCCTAAGCAATAAAAAATACTGCAGCTTCTACCTTGCTTTGTGGGATCACTCACTCTAGGGGAAATCAGCTGCCATTTCCTAAAAACACTTTCACAGTCCTACAGAGAGGTTTATGTGGCCATGAACTAAGGCCTCCTGCCAACAGCTAGTGAGGAACTGAGACGTCCTGCTGTCAGCCTTGCAAGTGAGCCATTTTTCAAATGGCTGTCCTGAGCCCAGGCACAGTCTGCAGATGACTGCAGCCTTGGCTAACTTTTTCACTGCAAACTTGGGGGAGACTCTGAGTGAGAAGCACCCAGCAAGATTTTTTATAGATTCCTCATGCACACAAACTGTGTGAAGACATACATGTTTATCATTGTCTTACCCTGGTAAGTTCTGGGCAACTTGTTTGCATAGCAATAGATATTGAATACAGTGAGATTTGAAATGCTCTGGGATTCCACAGGAGAAGAGATTGCACTCATTTTGGGGGTTCCAGGAAAATCTTACAGCACATGTGGAAACAATAAAACAAATAGTGACCCCTGAATCCTGCGATCTTGATGATCATAATTTAAAATTAAATGATGGAATTAAGAAATGACTATAGTTTTTTGAGGAAATGGAACTCCCATTTGACCCTGTGATCCCACTTCTAGGAATATATCCCAAGAAACCAGAAACACCAATCAGAAAGGATATATGCACCCATATGTTCATAGCAGCACAATTCACCATAGCTAAGATCTGGAAACAGCCTAGGTGCCCATCAGTAGATGAATGGATTAGAAAACTGTGGTACATCTACATGATGGAATACTATGCTGCTGTAAAAAAGAAGGAACTCTTACCATTTGCAACAGCATGGATGGAACTGGAGAGCATTATGCTAAGTGAAATAAGCCAGTCAATGAAGGAAAAATACCACATGATCTCACTCATTCATGGATAATAAAGACCAGTATAAACTTATGAACAATAATAGATACAGAGGCAGAGCTGCCTCAAACAGATTGTCAAACTGCAGCAGGAAGGCCGGGGAGGGTTGGGTGGCAGGAGGGAGGGGAGTAAGAGATCAACCGAAGGACTTGTATGCATGCATATAAGCATAACCAATGGACATAAGACACTGGGGGGTAGGGGAGTCCAGGGGATTGTCAAGGGCGGGGAAAAAAAGAAAGAACACATACGGAATACCCTTTGTAATACTTTAAGCAATAAAACAATTTAAAAAAAAGAAAGAAAGGTGAAAAAAAAAAGAAATGACTATAGGCCCTAGCCAGTTTGGCTCTATGGATAGAGCGTCAGCTTGTGGACTGAAGAGTCCCTGGTTTGATTCCAGTCAAGGGCACATGTCCAGGTTTCTGGCTCTATCCACAGTAGATGGCATGCAGGAGGTAGCCAACTGGTGATCCTCTCTCATCATTAATGTTTCTATAGCTCTCTCCCTCTCCCTTTCTCCCTGAAGTCAATAAAAATTAATAAAATAAAAAAATGACTATAGGAAGACAGAATATATGAGCTTGGAAGGATTGATGGATGAGGACGGACTAAAAAGAAGGACTCAGCAAGGCCCTGGAAAGAATGACAAAGTCGACAGGGTCATGTTTAAATTCTAATTCCAGAATGCTGGAATAAGGGACCACATTACATCTGAGTGATGATGTTTTATTTTTTAGGGGCCAATATATATTGTCTTTTGACCCCAAGTCCACATTGAGAAAAACAGAGAAATAAGATATGAATGATCAGTGCATAGAAATCAGAATGTCTTTTTGATCAAGCTGAATGTAGAATATGGCTTTAATCTGCACTTACAAGGACTGCCTTACATTTCTTCCCTGGATTAGACAGATTTACACAAGTATTCATAGTTATCCAATAAAAAGAGGAAGAAAGGGGATGAGCTAGACATGCTCAACTCCTCCTCTTACACTGACCTATCATAAAAATACATAATTCTCCTTTGGGAAGGTGCGAATAAGAAGAACTTCAGTCTTTCCGTACCTGAAGTTCCTCTACATGGAAAATATGAGGCTGGAAAAGACAAGATTTAATAAGTGGGATACATTTAGAATGATGAAAGAAGGTGCTACTTCATAAGGAAAAAGTTGACTTATGACTTTGGGAATTCTATCTCAAGAGTGGTAATTCAATCTTAAAAAAGATTCTATTAAATGTATGATGATGGTGCTGATTAGACATGACATCAGCTTCTAAAGTATTACTCCAAGGAGTGGGCCATATGAACAGGCATTCAGAAACAAACCATGAGCACTGGAATCAAATAATGAGATTTAAATGGTTCAGTGTAAAATAACACAGGCATGGCTGATTTGAAAACTGCTGTAGGGCTATAGAAGAGGGGAGAGAAAATCCCCATTTGCTTGTCTCATAAACCTCTTTGAGGGCCTAATGAAATGCCTACCTAGCAAATGGATTTACACAAAAATGTCTTCTGGATTTTTTTTTTTTTAGGGAGAAAGTGGGTAATGCACATTTCAAGAGTCCATATATGGAAACGATGATTGTCTTTTTTGGGGAAAGTTTTAAACCTTTATATATGAGTCAGGGTAGGGAGAAAAGAAAATGGGGCTTTCTCCTTCTGATGTTACACTGAGATGCAGAGAGGCAAGCAAGAGCTGCTATTGTGAAAAAATGGCCTAAGCTCATTTTCCCCAAGCGAGTTTCCTGTGGTACTGCCAGGCCTTTCAGCTAGGAGGAAGGAAGCATGGAAATAGGGCACCACACTCTGAATTCTTTTGCAGTGTTCATCACTCTGAAATGGGGCCAATTTTGAACTAATCTCTTCAGGGATTATCAAATAAGACTTGGAAAGAAATAGCAAAAATCATGAGATACCTACGCTAGCCTTGGCCTGCGGCATTGCTTTACAATGAATCAGAAAGAAAAATGATATGTTAGGACTTTTAACTTTAATCTTTGGGGCTGTCATCAAGAAAGGCAACTATAATTGACAAAGTGAAGTTAGAACTGCTATTCTCAACTTTAGTCTGAACTTCATGTCTGGCTTAGAATTGAAACCCATATATTTTCGCAAAACTTTTTATTCAATGCATACATTGCAATGAACCTCACTGTTCCTGGATTTGGACAAGGGTCTTCTTCACATAAAACTTTACTTTCTTTATCAGAGCAGCTTATTTAAGTGTAAGTCATTGGACTTAAGAGTTAAGCAGCCTGATATTCTAGGAAGGGAAATAATATTATCTCCCTGAAAATATGCCAATAAAATGAGATAAGATCTTCTTAGGGTACTATATGAATTAAATAAAAACTGTACCAGAATGTTAATGTCAGATTCTTTCTACCTCAGTTTTGGTATCTCATTTTTGGCTGTAACCCAAAAAAGCTGAGGAGAAAAAAATAAATAAATAAAAAGAATGGTATTGCCATTTCATCTTGCATTCCAAAGTAAAGTTCTAGACTTAAGCAGTATTTGAACAGGAGATTGCTACAAACTGGTTTTTCCAACTTTAATCCAATAAAAGGAATGATGTTGAATAGGTGAAGAAAGAAAATTTCTCTGGACCAGGTTATTGGAGAACAGGAGCATTTTCCTTCCTCTTTCATAGAGAGGAATGGCTTCAAGGAAACCATTCAGAGAGCTTGACATATACCTGTGGAAGCAATGTAGACCTGATAGAACAGAGTCTATGAAATGGAAAAGGCAAGAAGCTGTGAGAATTGGCTATCTTCCAGAGTGAAGAGATGGTTACATAAAAAACAGCTTCACTGTAACCAGAGTCAAGGGTGTGGGTTTTCTGTAGAGCAGATGCATGTGGGTAGAGTTGGTTTAGGTTAATTATAAAATGAACCTTGCCCAAAGGGCTTTCTGCCAGGGGTTATGTGAAGCAACCTCAGCAGGATGCTGGTGGTGGTGACAAATGAAGACATTAGATGTAGGGTGAGAAGCAAAACTGACCTGCTTAAAGAGAAGCATGGCTGGGGGCAAGTGTATTTCATTTATATTAATGTTTCTAATAAAGTTATGCAATGACCCTACAAAAACACCCCTTGAAAAGGAGTCAACATTGAGCATTTAATGAACCCAGAGAGCACTAAAGCCAGGTCATGGTAGTGTCAGTTAACTAACACTTTTCTTTACCTCTCTGCTGCCAATCCCCAACATTGGAGGAGAGAGAAGTAGCTAGGTCACTGTGCTAGGGGAAGAGATGAGGATAAACTGACTGCAACCTCTTCCCACTGCAACTCTCTAGCTTGAAAAGGAGAAACTTTCATATTTGTGGTTTGGGCTAAGCCATAAGAATAATTATTTTAATTACTTAAATATGATTGATTTTCTAATAAAAGCGACCAAAGGGTTATTTATTATTTCAGTGTGACCAGTAGAGCTATATAGTACCTGCCTTTGTTTGGATTCGAGAAATAGAAAACAACAACTTCTACTGAAAGGGGTGAATTCTTGTGGTTGGGGAATAAAATTATTTTCTGATTATGTCCTATGGAGTCCTCCTTCTCTCTCAAGTTGGTGGTTATAATAACAATGCTATGGATCAAAGTGTTTATTGGCCTGAATCCATAGAATGTGTATATTTGTGCTGGGTATCTTCTATCAGCTCTTCAGAGCCACTCTCAGCTTTTCTCACCCTATTTTCAGTCTGGGAAGCTAACCTCTCTGGGTCACAGAAAAGATCCTGTGCTTTCTGACTTGGTTTGGGGCAGGCAAATGATGACCTTGGCAGGAAAGACTAAAAGGAGAGAGGAAGTAAGGTCAAAATCAATTTCACCTGGTTCCTTTTTTGCAAGATTACTTCCCTCTGACTGAAGGTCACCACTCTGCTCACAGCATCTGACTCTTCAGACAAGTGCCATTCATTATGATTTGCCCATTTTTTTAATTTTTTTTTTTTTTTTTTTTTTTTTTGGCAAATAGTCTTGCTGTGAGTAAACCCTTCTCAAATGTCTCCATTTCAAACACACTGCCTGTTTCTTGCAGGAACCCTGACTGACACAATGACATTACCTGCTTTGCTGATCTCAAAATACTAATGGGAGAATTAAAGTAATAACAGTTGTGAAATGTTTATAGTAATTAAATCCAAGCTCGGCCAGTGTAGCTTAGTTGTAGAGTGTGAACCCATGAACCAAAAGGTACCTGTTTCTCCTGATTCCTGGCAGGGCACATGCTCAGGTTGCAGGCACGATCCCCAGTAGGGGTCATGCAGGAGGCAGCCAAACATCTCTCTCATAGATGTTTCTATCTCCCTCTTCCTCTCTCTTCTTCTCTCAATAAAATAAATAAAAACATATAAAAATATTTAAAATTCAGACATTTAAACAGATTTTATAATTGTTGTTAATGTGTTTATTGCTGCTCAGATTTTTTAAATTTAGCCAGTGGGGACCTCTTGTAATTGGTTTTTAAATCCCTTTGACCCATCCTTAATTATAGCAAGCTCAGGTATGATAATATATTCAAGCTCAATTTGTACATTTTCTGTCCCAAATATTTCTTGGAGGAGTAAGTGAGAGATGATATTGAGGGATGCCAATCTGGACACTAAGTTTGTTCATTACCCCTGAATTGGTGCTTGTTTAGCAGAACTTTCAATGTATACAGACTAAATATTATGAGTTCATGGTGATAGAAATTCAGAAACATGAGTTTATACTAATATGAATGTTTTATGGACAATTTAGAAAATGGGACATTTAAGTAACAATAGTTTTTATTTTAACACTAGTAGCCCGGTGCACAAAAATTTGTGTTATTAACAATCTCATGAGTCTCACTTTATTGTAGTTTATAGAGATAGTCTTCATTTTTAATAGCTGATAGTAATAGTCCATTGTATGCCATAGTTTATTCAACCAATCTCCTTTTGATGTATGTATTTTGTAGTTCCAAATAGTTCCAAAATGAATAGTCTTATGTACACTCTTTTACACACATTTTTGATGGTGAGATTTTTAGAAGCAGGAATGCTGAGCTAAAAGATAAATACATATGGAATATTGCTGGATATTGCCGTATTCACCTCCATGTTGGTTCCATTTTGCATTCTAATCAGCAACAGATGGGGGTAACTTTTCTTCACAGCTTCACTATTTTTTTTATGGCGTTTTGCCATTTTAACACATAAAAATCAGTATATCAGTAAATTTTAATATATTTTTTCTCATTATGAGAATGGTTGGCATCTTTTCATATGACTGAGTTATTTGTATTTTTTCCATGAACTATTTTTTACTTCATGTTTAATAGCTTTGTTCTTTTTCTCCTCTATTTTTAAAAGCTCTTTGTATATTCAAGATATTAACACTCTTTTTTATATGAGTTGCAAATATTTTCCTGACTTATTCTTTTTTTAAAACATATTTTATTGATTTTTTTTACAGAGAGGAAGGGAGAGGATAGAGAGTTAGAAACATCCATGAGAGAAATATTGATCAGCTGCCTCTTGCACACCCCCTACTGGGGATGTGCCTGCAACCAAGGTACATGCCCTTGACCAGAATCGAACCTGGGACCCTTCAGTCCGCAGGCTGATGCTCTATCCACTGAGCCAAACCAGTTAGGGCTCAATTTATTTATTTTTTTAAATATTCCTTTATGATATCATTTGCCATGGAAACTTCTTAAGATATGCAGTTAAATTTATTTTTTCCTTAATTATTCTGAAGTTTGCACCAGAATTTGGAAGACTTTACCTATCCCCTCTCTATACAGAACTTCACCAATGTTTTCTTATAGTACCTATAAAAGGTCATCATTTTTTTCTTCTTTTACTTGGGTTTCTGATCCATTTTTGAGACTTGATCATTTTTATCCTTTTTTTTATATCTCCAAATCACTTATTCAAAACATATCCTTTTACTCACTAATATGATATGCTTCTTTTTAAATATCTTATAGTTAGATATATAATTGGGTTTATTGATTGAATTTCTCTTCTGTTTTGTTTTGGTTTATCCATGAGCTGGTAATATGCTATTGTAAAGAAAATAAAATAAATTACTTTAAAATATTTGGTAGGACTCTTCTTTCTTCTTCTTTTTTAGGGTTTTCCTGGGTATGCAGTTTTTCAATTCTTTCACATGATTTTTTATGATAACTTCTTAAATGAGGGTATATTTATTGGAATCATGTTGTTTGTAATTTAACTTAGGAAGAGCTGATGTCTTTCTGCTGTTGAGTCTGAACAAAGATGTGTTACCATTTGTTCAAGTCTATTTTTTGAATTATAGAATTATTTTTTATAGTTTTTTATATGTTCTTTGGACATTCTTTGTTATTATTTGTATGTAGGTATTTTCCTATCTTTATGCTATTGTAGATGAGGTATTCTATCTTCTACCTGATTTCTTTTAAAAAAATATTTTTTATTGATTTCAGAGAGAGAAAGAGAGGGAAAGATAGAAACATCAATGATGAGAATCATGGATCAGCTACTTCCTGCATACCCCCTACTGGGGACAGAGCCCACAACTCAGGTATGTATCCTGACCAGGAATCAAACCTTGACCTCTTGGTCCATGGGTCTATGCTCAACCACTGAACCACAGAGGCAAGGCTGATTTCTTTTTGTATATAGAAGGGCTATTAGCTTTATATGTTTACTAGAGGCCAGGTGCACGAATTCGTGCATGAGAGGGCGGGGGGAGGGACTGCAGGAAGTTGGCTGCCAGCCCCAAGGAGGCATTGGCCCTCGGCCCCCCTGCGGAAAGGTCCACGTCCACCTCCACTCACCCCTGATTCCCCATCCCAGCCCAGGAGAGGAAGCGACAGTCACCAGGCTGGTGTGCACCCCGCCACTGCACAGTTCTCTGACTCCCCCCCCCCTCCTCCTTCCCTTGCTGCCGCACCACCACCACCATGGCAGGCAGGTGGCCCCCGGGGTAGGGAGAGGATGGGAGCAAGACAAACCCTTGTGTAGAGGGCTGACTTTCAATAGATTGCAGCAAGGAAGCTGATCTGCTATGTACGAAACTCAGACCCAGAAGCAGGTCTCTACAAATGGTTTAGCACCAGGGACCAATGGGGGCTGGCTGGCCGGTGGGAGGGGCCATAGGAGGTTGGCTGTGGGAGCACAGTGACCACCAGGGGGCAACTCCTGCCTTGAGTGTTTGCCCCTGGTGATCAGTGCGCATCATAGCGATTGGCCAACCGGTCGTTCTGGTGGTTCTTGTCGTTCAGTCGTAACAGTCGCTTAGACTTTTATATATGTAGATGCACTTCTTTGTATCTATATCCAAAGAGTTTGTCCTTATAGTTTCCATGGAATATCTTGGTTTTTTAACTTTTTATTTGTAAATAAACATAGTTTTAATTCTTACTTTTATAATTATGTGTTTTTTGTTGTTGTCTAAATGCATTTCTAAATTATAGTGTATGTAATGGGCATTTCTTTTTGCTCCTTATTTAGTAAAGCTTCCAATATATTTCTCCATAGAGTAAAATGCTAACTTTTGAGCTCAGGCACACACTCACACACACACACACACACACACACACACACGCACAACACATCATGTCAAGAAAGTATCTGTCATTTTTTATTTTGTTCACTTAAAAAAAATAATGAATAAATGTTAGACTCCATCAAAAACTTTTTCTGACTCTATGGATATAATCACATGTTTTTTCCCCCCGTTGCTCTATTAATATGATGGATTCATGAAAGGAATTCCTAATATGAAATTACACAACTTTCCTGGAAGAAAACCCACTGGTTAAGACATATCATATATTTAAAGTGTTGTGGTATTCTGTTTGTTAACATTTTATTTATGATTTTGTGTATTGATATTAATATATGTCTAAAGTTTCCTTTTAAAAATGTAAGGATGTCAATATATTTCTTTCAAAAAATAAACTTGGAAAGTTTACTTTTTATTATGGTCTAAAATTTAAAATAATATTGAGATTATCTGATAATTTAAGATTCAGTAAAATTCTCCTGTGAATTTATCCATTATTTTCTAGGTCTTCAGTTGAGCAAAGTAGTTTTCTATTCTTTTTTTTAAAGAATGTTTTGATGGTTTATTATGGTTATTTTCGACTTGTCATTTCTAATTTTGTGAATTTACATTCTAAATTTTCTTAATTAGGTTAGGTAGTTGTTTGTCCTTTTGTTACTTGAAGAAAAATAGCTTTATTATATTCTGCAATTTGCTTTATAAACTAATTGATTTCAGCTTTTATCATTGTTCATTCCTATCTTCTACTTTTTCTTTTCTTTTTTTAACCTGCTTTTCCTGGCTAACTTTGCTGTTCTTTCTAGATTTTTGCTGTGTAGTGTTAAATTTATTTGTATTACTATACTGGTGACTTTAATCTGGTATTTGTTTTATCTGCCCATAATATTACACTATCATTATTACTAATTTCAATAATAGATGTAAATTATTTTGTATTCCTCTTTGACCCAATGGCTTATTTAATGACATGGTTTAAATGTCATTCTAGGTAAAAGTGCCGTCTTGTTTTCTGGTTTTATTATTAAGTTCTACTTTCATTGCATTTCAGTTAGTGAATGCCTTTGTGATACATCTGCTATTTGGAATTTCTTCAGGGTGTTTATCACATCAGATGTGATATATTTTGTGAATATTCCATATGCCCTTAAGAAAAAAAAATATTTTCTGTTATTGAATTTCAGAGTTCCAGACAGATTTATAAGCTCTGTTTTATGAATTATCCTCTGTATATCTTCTATAAATTTTCAATAGGTAATCTGTCTTGAATTTTTAAAAATGAACCAAAGAAACCTATTATTAATATGTTTCTTTCTATTTCCTAGCATTCTCTTTGAAATATATTTTACACACTTTTTCTTTTTTTGTATAATTTGTCCACTCTTTTATTAACCATTCTAAATCTCTTTATTTTTAGTTGTCTCTTATACACAAAAAAGTGTTAAATTTTCCTTTGTCAGTCAATTTGAAAATACCTGTATTTTAACAGTATGCTACATCCATTTACATTTATTGATATGATCAATAATTTTGGACTTATATTTGAAAAGTAACATTTATATATGTGAATATTTTATATAAAGTTTTTCACTGTGTCCTATTTTATTGTGCTCTCATTCCTATAGGGGAGTTTTAATTTTTATTCTTATGGTTATTTTTATAGTAATATATTTATATAAAAACCTTAGTTGCCTCTTTTTTAAATTTTTGTCTTTTATTCTTTGGTAAAAGATCCATTAAATTTAGTGGCTAATCTTTCTTTTGCTTCTTCTCCATGTCCCTAAGCAAATATTTGTTGTAATATCTTTTATTTCTGTTAATAGCCATGAAGCAATCCCAAACTAATTTTAAATGTTATATGCTCTCACTATTGTCCCTGAAGATACTTTGTCGTATCTATGTTGTCAAATTGCACAAAACACATGACACTCTTTTTCTTACAACCATCATTTCATTTTAGTTCTAAAGTTATGCTTGCACCAATTATTATAATAACATTTCTCCAGTCATTTTGGTTGCCTGAAGAAACTCATCTAGTAGCTTCCACATGACATCTTCATGAGAAAAAATATTCCCTAATTTTTATAATAGTTTATTTTTAGCCTTTATATGTAAAAATTTGTTCAAATGGATATTAAATCCTTGCTAATTTTCTTTTATATCTTCCATGCTGAGCTATGTTAAGTAGGTAGAGTATATCTCTAATATAGTCTCTGTATATGACACTTCTTAAATATATTATTATGCTGAAACCTCAATGTAAATTATCTATATATATAAAAGCCTAAGTGACTGGACAACTGAATGACCAAATGACCAGTCGACTGGCTGGTAGCTGTGATGCGCACTGACCACCAAGGGGCAGACGATCAATGCAGGAGCTGCCCCCTTGGTGGTCAGTGCACTCACAAGGTGAGAGCACCACTCAGCTGACCGACAGGTGTCACACACAGGGCTCAGGCTGGCTGCCGCAGCCTGGAGAGCACAGCGGAGTGGCAGCGAGCCTACTGAGCAGCGGTGGTGGCAGATGCAGCAGGGCCGGGGTAAGCAGAAATGGCAGGCAAGAGTGGCTGGTGGTATTGGACTGCTGGTTTTGGCCTGATCCCCACAGGCTATGCTGAGGGACCCCCGCACTGGTGCATGAATCCATGCACCGGGCCTCCAATATATTTACTATATATATATATCTATATATATCT
>NW_005353910.1:256346-281956 GCF_000412655.1 Myotis brandtii | reverse complement strand
TATCTAGATATATATATCTATATATCTATATATATAAAACTATAATCTTTATGCAATACATATCCTATCTAATAAAGAGGAAATATGCTAATTGACTCTCATGCTGTCGCAAAGATGGCAGCACCCACAGCCAATAAGGAGGGAATATGCTAATTGACTGCCACACCCTCAAAGATGGTGGTGCCCACAGCCACAAGATGGCTGCTCCCAGTTCCCTTAGTCTCACTGGGGTGCCTGCCTCCAGAGTCCCCCAGTACCCTCAGCCCCCCAGCCACCCAGGGCCAGCCCGAGGCACAGATAAGCCTCGGATGGTGGCTGCCCAGACACCCAGGGCCACCTGAGGCTCAGGTAACCAGACAGGCCGAGGTTTGCGCTGCCAGCAGTGGAAGCAGCAGAGGTGTGACCCCTGATTGCCGGGTCGCCTGCCACCCCTGAGGGCTCCCGGATTGTCAGAAGGGGCAGGCCCGGCTGAGGGACCCCTGCTCCAGTGCATGAATTTTCATGCACTGGGCCTCTAGTTTTGTATATATGCATGTATGCTATTATAAATCCATATATAAATATTTACACATAACATTTATGTACTGACTTTCAAAATATTTAGTAGGTGCAACTGTTCACTTACTTACCTCTGTTTGCCTTTGTGATCCACAGAGCCAGCTGAGAGTCTGTCCAGCGGAGACCCAAAACCAGAGAAGCTCCTTTTCTTCTTGGTTTCAATCACATCATTCTCCAGAGACACAAGTTCGTCAAGAAGCATGAGTTTTGCTGCCAGATCAGCTGCTGATTTTTCTTCCCTGGCTGTGGGTGGTGACTGCACATCTCTGATTCCAACATCAAAAGCCTATCGGGCAAGAAAGGTGATTCTATTCACCTCAAACATGTGTAATCATATGCATTTAACTTTTGCTATATTTGTCTGACATGCCTGTCATGAAACTTGATTTCTCATGGAGTTATGATCCAGACAGACTTTTGAGGATAAAAACATATAGAGGTGAGGTATACCCAACAGAAATGAAAGAAAAACAACACACACACACACACACACACACACACACACACACACCCCTAAACAAAGCTCCATGCCCGCCTCTCAAATTTAGTATATTAATGGATCATTCTTTTGGATTCTTTCCCTGTAACAACTGTATCCTTTATTATCATTCCCATAGCATTTTAGCTATACTTTGATTCTTACAGTCATTACATTTTCCTTTGCATTGGATTTATTACAATATATTTGTAATGCATATTAGGTTGTGAGTAATTTGAGGGCAATGACTATGTCTAATTGGTCTTTTATTGGCTCTATTCAATGCCTACCCCAGTATTTTGCTCATAGTACTCAATAAATTTTTCTCATAGTTAGTACTGATAAATTTTTATGGAATTAATTCAGAAAACACTAAACTTCATGCTGTTTTTTTCATCACTCAGTCACTTCTTATTGATTCAAGCCCTAAGCATTCACTATATACTGCATTAGACCTAAGGGATACAAAAATGAACAAAATCTAGTAGTCTCTGCCCTCAGGGACTTACACTTCCATCCATGTGATTTATTAACAAATATTATTAATGAGTGTTTATGATTCCAAGCTTTCCCAATGACTTTGTTGCCCCATGTAAATTTTCCTGTTTGTTTATTCATCTGTTGCATATAGTGCCCTTTTGTAGTTCATCCAAGTTATAAAAGTATGACATTAATAGAAATGGCTTATATTCATAGACAATATATTTGGTCCCTTAAGCTAGTTCCCAGTACCTCAGTTGCTGCATCCACTGACAGCACCTTTCCTGAGCTCCACAGCATCAATGTCACAGCCAGGATAAAATGTGCACTTGCCAACCTCCAGTCCAGCATCTAAGGGTCACATATACCAGGGTTAACATTACTAGTTTGGCATATAAAGATAGGAAACAAAACTCCTATAAAGCATATTATATTCAGGTGATGAACTAAATTATTCAACTTCTACTTTGTAAAACTTAAATAACAGTTAATAGAAGCTGTCAATCTCCCAGAATGAATTCTATCATGGCTTCATTTCCATGGAAATGTAGATTGGAGTTGTACAGCTATAATATTAATTTAATTCAAAGTAACCCCAGTCTGAGAAATCTGTATAATTTTATTCTTGACTGTCCAATCCTGGGATTACAGCCTCATGTATCTAAGAGGAAATGTGTAAAATTGGTCCGGTATGAGAGAATACAGTCTGAGAAATCTGTATAATTTTATTCTTGACTGTCTAATCCTGGGACTACTGTCTAGTCTCATGTACCTAAGGGGAAATGTGTAAAATTGGTCCGGTATGAGAGAATGATCTGGTGAGGTTTGTGTGAACCAAAGAGGATATGCTTTGTGTAAAATCATTTAAATTAAAAATGTCATAGATACCACAGATCCAATAGGAAAATATCTTTAGGTCCTTGATATATATGGGTTTCTTAAGCAAAATTTATATCAAAATTGAAAAATTCTTTATGATAAGATACAATAAACAAAATAAAAACAAATTAAAAGTGAAATATATTTTCAAAGCATATACAAATCAGTTCTTGGAAAATTTAAATAACTCTGACTAATAAAATTCTATAACTAGACACAAAATTAAGTAACAATGAGCCCAAGTTTATACAGAGACATATATCTGAAAGGTCATAGCCTCATTGTTTAGAATAGTAATAAATTAGAATCAAACTAGCCTGGCCTATGTAGCTTAGTGATTGAGTGTTGACCTATGAACCAGGAGGTCAGATTATATTCCTGTTCAGGGCACATGCCCAGGTTGCGGGCTTGATCCCCAGTAGGGAGCGTGCAGGAGGCAGCCAATTGATGATGTTTCTCTCTCATAGATGTTTCTATCTGTCTCTTCCTCTCCTTCTCTCTCTCTCTCTAAAAATCATAAAAACATATTATAAAAAATTAGAATCAACCCAACTAACCTACTGAAGAGGTAATGGATTCATCAACTGAAGTATATTCCTAACATGGACTTAAAGCAAATGACTTAAACATATATGTATCTGCTGTTAAATGACCTAAATATTTCATGGATTTCAAAAATATAGTTTTGGGGAAAATTAGATTTTATAGAACATTATATATAGCATACTACCATTTACCTAAACTGGAAGTACACAAAGTAATTCCACATATTTAGAAATCTATACATATAATTAAAGTGTAAACCAACGGAATTTGATTCATGACTATGATTGCCACGGGGGGAGTGAGGAGCAAAGATTATGGAGGAAACCTAAGGAACTTAGCATACATATGTGTGTCTGTATGGTAAGCACAAAGATGTGTCATTTATACATTTATGACTTTTTAACATTAAAAACCATTATAACATCCAATTAAAGCATATCTATGGTCTATATCAGATCGCTGACTGCCAGTTTGGCCACTGGTAATGGGGGAGGGAAGATCATGGGCTGTGAGTTACAACAGAATAGGCTTGCCTTCGCCACCTAGTATGGCACTGTGAAGTCTCCCAGTCCACCTTTATGAATGAGAAGTCTCAGTAAACTCCTATTTCCTTTAAAAAATCATGTGGAGAAAAAAGAAAGGTGTTCTAGGATGGATCTGAATAACGATTTGTGTCTCATTTTTGCTTCAGTGTTAGTGTGACCTTGAGTGTGTACCATTTAACCTACTTGAGCTTTATTTTTCACACTTGTGAAGTCAGGAGTAGTTCCCACTTCATAAGAGCTTTGAGAGAGTTGGATTCATTCATGTTTAACCTTTTTATTTCATATAGTATTTATAGTTTATTCGTGAAAGAACATATATGAGATATTATATATTTAAATATGTCTTTAGCAACTATATTCTTTTTGGTATGACCCAAGATTTTCTTTATGACACTTCCTTAAAATATTGTTACTATGAAACCTCAGTAGATTTTAGTAATAAATGCTATGTTGGAGAAAATAGGCAAATAAGTGTTTTATATAGACAGAGTAGCATCTGTATTAACCATGCATATGTATATACAGACTGAAAACGAAGATAAAATACTTTAGCATTGTCCTTAACATTTATTTGTCAAAGATAACCTTAATTTTCATGTAATGCAGTCTAAACTAGTTCTTCATTATATCTCCAATTCCTATTTTGGAATCTTGTCATACACTGTTAGTCATAACTGCGTCTCTGTATTCTACCCTTTCTGGGAACCGACAGTAAATTCTGTGTTCTCTTCCTAAAAAGTTGATATTTGAACTGAGTTTTATGGTAAGTATAAAAAGAATAAATCATGATTATGTCCCTATATTGAGACAGTAGAAAAATAACATGAAAGAATGCAACAATCTGGTAAAAAATACCATCCAAAAACTGCATTATCTATGCCTTCAAAAAAACCAAGCACTGAATCATATTTTTTTCCTTCTGTTTTTGTTATCTCTTTGATTTTCCTGAATAAAAAGGAAGATATATTAAAAACATAACTATTTTAAAAATTAGTTCATATTTCTGGCATCTCCCTCTCTCTTTAAAATAGTTCTCTCATTCAATCAAAGATAAACCACAATTGTGATGTTTTCCTTTCCTCATTTTTTATCATGTTAAAAACAGGTTACAAAGTATAAAATTGCCCAATTTTATAAGCCTTTCCATGTGGATTTCCTCTAACTATTTTTATGCACATTTTCCTAACCTGGTTTCTCCATCTCTGCGATCTTATAAATGGCACAGGATGACTGGTGTTTACCATATTGATGATTATGTCTGAGGCATATATTTTTGTGCTTGGGTGTATATAGGAAAAAAGTCCTAATGTATCATCTTACAGATAACCACATCCTGATTATTTGGATAGGGAGATGTAAAAATACATGCACAGTTTAAATAAACACATTTAATGGTTTAAAGCCATGCTTGTAGCCAGTTAACCAAAAGGCCAAGTTCCTAAATATGGCATTTGGTACACTAATGAAAACAAACACCCTGGCACCTGCCACACAAAAGACATTTGATTAACTAGTTGAAACTTGATTGCTACAAAATTAGAAACAGAGGAAATTATAGGGAGGGAAGGAAAAGACTAGGTTCAGCTCCATTTCCCTATTTTGTTGATAGTGGATAAATATAGCCCATGATTTAAAAATCTCCTCTGCCCATGTATACCCCAGATCACAGAAAAAAACACTCATAGGATGTTCATTGTGTGACTACAGCTAAGTGGAAGTGTTTGCGATTTTTTCAGTACACCAATAGTTTTTGAGTAATATTTGAATATTTCTTTGGGTATGAGGAGCTTCAAGAGACAGTGGGCACGAGATCTGCCTTAAGATATAGTGTGTGCTGTGTATGTTCCCCCATGTCCTGCATGGTTCAGGGTTCAGGATCTGGAGGAGGGGCTGCAAGCAAATGAAAGAGACGAGACAAGAGATAATTTGGAAATATTGGGGGGCCAGGTGGGCAAGCCCAACTCAAGGGGAAGGACTTCCACTGGTGCCCAGGCCTCGCCAACCTTTTATTCAACTTTGGATACACATAAAGCCCTTAGTCAGGCAGGCAATTGCGGTAGCAGACAGACTATCTTAAAGGTCAGTAAATATTAAGGATTTACTCTGTATTTGATCAGGAAATAGCTTGAGCCCCCATTGTCAGGACTAGACAATCGGTGCATAACTCTGGCTCTTGCCATGGGTTCAAGGTTCACCAGCATTCTGGGATCCTTGTTTGCACTTCTCTGCTAGTGAAGACAATGGGCTGCTTCCTGCAGTGTACTTCATTAATTTTTAGCTAATTGGTCTCTGATGTGCATGCATTTTCACTTTTTAGATAATACCGCTGAATAAAAAAACATCTTATACTGTGTAACAACTTAACCTTTGCGTCAAAGACTCTGCACATTTAAGAACTTATTATAACCTGAAGGGATCATCTAATGTGTGCCTGGAGTGGTACTGGAGGGAACAAGGGGGTGAGGTGTGAAATTTGATCATTTAAGTTTGGGAAACAGCATATACTGAATATTCCTTTAGAACATTGATAGAGCATGGACATATAAAGTCTTTGGAAATTTAGTAGTAAAGGAATTGATTTCATTGTATTTAAAACACCATTACATTAGAATTCTGTTAAAATGAAGAAAGATTTTTTTATTATTGAGAATCAATTCTTCAGTGAATCATTGTTACTGTAAAAAAATCTGTTCAGTAAGTTGCAGTAGCAAAAGAAAAGATTGAGAATCACTGATCTAAAAACAAAAGAACTGGGATGAAGGGAGGTGTTAGAGTAAGAGAGAATTAAGCTAGAAAAGAAGCATATTAGCCAGATCTGATCTAATGAACTTTTTAACTAAAAACTTGTTTTAAGCTTCACCTGAGGACATGCTTTTTATTGATTTTAGAGAGAGAGGAAGAGAGAGAGAGACATCAATGTCAGAGTGAAACATCGATAAGCTGCCTCCTATTCCCTCAACCTGGGTATGTGCCCTGACTGGCAATCAAACCAGCAAACTTTCAGTGTACGGGATAACACTTCAACCGATTGAGCTACACTGGCCAGGGCTTAACTAAAACCTTTTAAACTATCTACCTTTGAAGGCTAGTGTTGAAAAAACATATTACTCAGTTGATTAAGGAAATTCAATAGTATCTGACTTATAGATAGCAGATTTAACCCACACACTCATAAGAAGACTAAGTTTTGGAGTGAATCTTGATAACTTCCGGAATTATTTTCCCTATTTTTTTGTTGGAAATATTCAAAATATACTCTATTCACCCCTATTTTCAAAAAAAATAAAAAATAAAGGGCTTTATGGTAAAGGACTTAAAGGCTCCTATTCCCTCAACCTGGGTATGTGCCCTGACTGGCAATCAAACCAGCAAACTTTCAGTGTACGGGATAACACTTCAACCGATTGAGCTTCAAGCAACTGATCCACACTGGCCAGGGCTTAACTAAAACCTTTTAAACTATCTACCTTTGAAGGCTAGTGTTGAAAAAACATATTACTCAGTTGATTAAGGAAATTCAATAGTATCTGACTTATAGATAGCAGATTTAACCCACACACTCATAAGAAGACTAAGTTTTGGAGTGAATCTTGATAACTTCCGGAATTATTTTCCCTATTTTTTTGTTGGAAATATTCAAAATATACTCTATTCACCCCTATTTTCAAAAAAAATAAAAAATAAAGGGCTTTATGGTAAAGGACTTAAAGGTAATTTAAATTACTTTTTATCTTCTCTTCCCACTTTGACAGAGCGTAGGCATTTAAGTGAGATATAATAGGACATGCTATAAATGGTCCCAAGTTCAGACACTAGGCAATGACAATCTATGCCTGTCCACAACACTGCCCACAATCTTCTTACTCTGAAAATGATGGTGGTCTTGCCCAGCTGTGGCTAAGTGGTTGAGCATTGACCCATATACCAAGAGGTCACTGGTTTGATTCCAGGTCAGGGCACATGTCCCAGTTTTGGGCTCAATCCCCCTTTTAAATACTTCAAAAATGAAGGCTTTCAGTCAATGACGAGGTATTCAATGTAAGAAAATTACTTCAGTAGGGAGCATGCAGGAGGCAGCCCAAAGATGATTCTCATCATTGATGTTTCTATCTTTCTTCCCCTCTCACTTCCTCTCTGAAATCAATAAAAACATTTTTTAAAAATGATCTTCTATATAAGGGGCAAATCAGCTTAGACCCTAAGTAAATCTGTAAAATAGTATGCTCTTCAGTACAACCTTTACCCTGTCCCATAAGTTATAGTCACCAAGGCCTTTTTGATATAGATAAAAGCATTAGGAATAGTAGAAAACAGAGTCTAATTTTTTATTTTAAAAGAGGGCTTAAAAGGGACTATGCTTAACACAAAGTCTGTATGGCTTGTGGTCATAGAAAGAGACCTGACTTAAGATGTCTGAGACTCAGGTACTGCCTTGGCTTGGGGGCTATATCACTGTATGATTTTAAGTTTAAATTTCTTCTGTAGACTGAGTAAAATAACTGACCTATAAAGTTGCTTCTAGCTTTTTTTAGAGTCTGTGGGTAAATCTGGCTCCTTTCTGTTCTAAGTGCAGACACTGTAGGTAATGATAAGAGTAGGTGAATATTTAGCTAGAAAAACCTTTGTATTGTCCCTCAAGTCAGCCGTGTCTGTGTATAATATTGCATCTAGGTCTTGACATAAATATGTTCCTCTTGAATATTCTACCCGACAAGAGGATCTCCAAATCATTCATTGTAAGATATCATTTATGCTAAGCGATCCCATTTTATAAATGTATTTTAAGGAAGAAGAAATGCTAACAATTAAATTATGACATGCTATCAAGTATAAGGCATCCTAATTTCAGGAATGTTAAACATACATCAGAATGAATGAAATAGGGTATATCTACTTATTTTCAAATGTTTATTTTTTTACATTTTTTGTCATTATGCTTAAGTCATTTTGCTCAATTCCCCCACACTTTCAAAACAAAATTTGTTAGAGCTGAGGTGCCAGACTTCATAATGTGCTGTCATATTCCTCAGAGAAAGAAAAGATAGTATAACATTTAATGTATTATCAGATAAAATTTTAAAATCACATAATCGATATTAAAAATTTTATTGAATTCTTATTCTACTGCATTTAGAGTTAATAGTCTATGAAGGTAAAATGATCATTTAAATTTTTTCACAATAATCACAAATAATAGTATTAATGGACATAAAAATTAGTTGATACAAAATAGGAATTTTTAATAAAAGGAATTTTCAGCTATCTAAAACCACCAACAATACTGCATATACACTCATATTTTACACAATGTCACTCAAAAATCCTTCTTAGATGCACTAATAAGTGCTTACAAATGAAAGTCAGTCAAGGAGTAGGTATTCAATATAAGAAAATTACCTCTGTGATGGTTAAGAAAAAACTCAGAATTGTGCTGAAGGATATGAATGTGTCCCTGCTGTGTTATTTATTAGCCTGGTAACCTTGAACAAGATGCATAAACTGTCAAAATTGTCTAATAAAACTCACTTTATGAATCCCCCAAATTTAAATTAATTATAGTTCATTTAAAATTACATAATTAATTTACAAATAGCATAAATTATTATGGTTTTGCCTTAGATTTTCCAAATAAGAGCAATACAAATATTTAATTTATATTTAATGCATTCACTAAAATATATATGCCATCTGTATAAAAACACTTCATCATTTTTCTTCGTATTTTATCACAGTTAAAAACTTTTCGGTGGGAACTCTAAATTGTGCATGAAAACATTCTGTAAACTTTAAGGTAATGTGGAAAGATTAATGACATGGTATAAAAGTCATTATTACTGAGCTGAAGGCAGGTCTTTGAAGCCAATTCCTTCCAGGGAACATAAAGTGTATAGTCAACAACCATCGAGGGAATTGGGGGCCCTTTATTGAGACAATCTGCAAAACGTATGTTAAACAACCAAGAGAATGCATTACAATTTGACATTATCCAGACAGTCTTGGTATTTCAATGAATGATGTTTAAACAGGGTGTGAAAGAGAGTTGTTTCTAGTTTCCTTTGATAAGTGGAGCAACCAGGTGCTTGAGACACTTGCTGGAAAGCAGAGGCAAGGATTTTGCGGGCTCTTCTTTATTGGCGTTGCTATTCCACAGCTTTAGTGAAACTGGCTCCACCAACAAGGGAACTGAGTGAGGCTGTGGCACTTAGAACTTTACTGGTAGAAGTGGGGGATGAGTTTTAGATCCTTATAAACTCAAATAAGAAGTTTAAAATCACTGAGGATTTCATCCAAGAGCAATTGAATTACAACTTGTAGCCTCTGTCATGACCATATAGCATATACATCACCTATATCGGCCTCACAAAAATACATCTGAGAAATACTCATGGGCTTAGCCCTTTATGTAAAATTCTCTTGCCCTAGCCAGCTTTGCTCAGTGGACAGAGCGTCAGCCTGTGGACTGAAGGGTCCCAGGTTAGATTCTGGCCAAGGGTACATGCCTGGGTTGCTGGGGCGATCCCCAGTAGGGGGTGTGCAGGAGGCAGCCAATCAATGATTCTCTCTCATCATTGATGTTTCTATCTCTCTCTCCTTCTCCCTTCCTCTCTGAAATCAATAAAAAAATATATTTTTAAAAATAAATAAATAAAAGTCTCTTTGTGAAATTTGTTATTTTCTGTACATTGTGTGATGGTCACCTTGCTTTATGTGATGAGATGATCCTGAAAGGAAGGCGCAGATTGACACTGGCAAATTTAACATTTCCCGTTTTTATGTTTTAATTAAAATGTCAGGAATGAGTCCTTTTCCATTTCTCATTGCTCTTCAATTGGCAGTAGGAAATTTTCCAAAGCCACAAAGTCTTTTAGGAGAAGAGCCAGAACAACAATTTACGTTTTCAAACACCGAAGTATAAAGCATTTTTCCATCTCCAAAACAAATTGCTTATGGAGTAAAACATCTGTGGAGGAGGTGTTCCTAATGTGGAAGACACCTGTGCTTTAAAATGACTTTCCTTGAATGATATAAATCAGGAACATGATAATTTATTATGATACATGTGTTAACTGATTTTATTCTCTTTGGCACCATTTTCATTCTTTTACAGACACTATTGCCTTCCAAAATTGTAAAATTTTGAGGTTTTTTTTTTCCCCATTTGGAATTTTCAATAATACTACTAGTTGCAAAAATTTAAGAAGGCAAAAACCTACAATGACACTTTAAAGGAAGATCTCATTATTTAAAAGCCCAGGTATGCATGTTTAGCAAAGTGTTTAGTTGTCAATGTCAACTCTTTCAGGGTAAGAATGAAGTCATGTTCACCAGTGTGTCTTAGCACCCAACAGCATGCCTGGTATAGAGTCAACCTTATTTTGAATAAATGCATAGAGCAGCCTTATATGGTGGTAAACAGGAATGCAGGGCAGATATTAACATTTCTGTTTTATTGATATGGAAACTAAAGCTTAGAGAAGATTTGCCCAAGTTTTATTCCTACAGCAATATGTGAGAAAATTCATGCCAAAATCCCAGTATGTCAATTAATGTTTCACATGGCAGATTCTCATTCTAATGAAAGGGACTTGCATCAATATTCCCCAATAATTATCCCAGTACAGTTTATGATTTCTCCTTATCAAACATCAATTTATGTTGAGATCCATGAATTATTATTGTCACCTAGAAATAGAAAAGAATTTGTCTGATTGTATACAACCCTGGTAAGGGCATTTATTGTTTAATTCTAATGTTAAATAAAGGGAAAAAAACATGAATCTTTAAAACTATGGGCAGAAAAAGCTGGAAGAGCTGCACATGACATTCTGCTTGGCCATTTGATATGCAGGCAATTTTTATGTGGTAGGAAAAGGCTTTCAAAGGGATAAGTGGATGAATGTAGTTGAATAAGGCATAATAAGCCTCAGGATGATGTGGAATGTCATCACCTCCTTCACCCTTCTGCCCACATTGTACTTATATATAATATTTAATTAAATATTGATAAACATTTTAATTACACTAAACTAACCAATATAATCAATGAAAAACTCTTTAAAAAGTAAAAGAAGGGACAAAATATAAATTTTATAATAATAACAGGATGCACTTATTAGGTACACACTATATCAGATACCAGGGGCATAAAAGCGAGTAAGACACTCTCCCTGTTGCTCACAGCCTGGTGGGGATAGAAGCCCCTATCATTGCCCTGCCAGGGATTTCCTCCTCTAACAGCACACTCTTCCTGGAATGTTCCATTTCCTTCAAGCACAATTTTTGTATGTAACTTAAAACCAAAAGCATTTGCAAGTACTCATCTATCTCCTTTTGTCCTCATAAAAGTCATGTTTGATCTGTATGGAAAATATTCTAATTATATTGTTTTAATAAATGAACTGACAGAACTTGGTTTTTTTTTAAAAAACTCTAGCTTCCTAACTTCAGGTAATATGTGGATACTTTCCAGTACAACACAGTGAATAGGTAGAAAGACGTTGGGTGGTCCGTAAGGTACAGAGACCTGGGTCTGATTCCTGACTGGGTTACTTAGCTTCTCTGGTTTAATATCTTTATTGGAAAAATGGGGCAAAGACTTACTTTGTAGGTTTATTGTAAGGATGATAAATAATATAGGCAAAGTGATGGGCTCAAAGTAGTTTTTCAATAAATAATAGCTGCCATCCTGATATTGCCTTTGAATATAACAACTTTTCAAAAAATACATATTTTTATGAAAAAAGAAAACCTTTGTTTTCCATGTTCATTTTAAGGAACAAAGTTAGTCTTTGGAATCTAGAATTACAGTAAAGTGAAAAAAAATTAGATTTTTTATAGAAAATAATATTGAGTAGGGGAAGGAAATTTCACTAAAGAGACTTACAAGTGGCAATTGCTCTATTTCACATTGCAGTATATTACACATTGTCATTAACTGCAGCCATAATTGTTCTATTAAAATATTAGCATACAACTATAGAGAATATCATAATGGGAAGGAAAAAAAGGGAAGAAATCTCAGTTACACCCAAAACATATTTATGCTTCAAGCTCTAACGAACAAAAGTGAATATTTAGTTGAATTTTAATATAATTTTATATGAAATTTATTTTTATTCTATAATGCACAATATGTCTTTATTGATCTCACTTTTTAAAAGTCACTCGTTATGTTGTGAAAATCATGGTTTTTACATAGTTTCTGTAATCCTGAGAGTATAGCATAGTCAGGATTGTGTCAGGAAAGCAGAGCCACCATGAGTCTTATGGGAAATAGGGACCTTGCCACAGAAACTACACTTTACAAAGAAAAGGAGCAGCTAGGAAGGGATGGGCTGTGAAGGAAGTCAAGGAAGAGAGCACATCACTTTCCGATCTTCTTAGAGACCTGGCATGGATGGAAGGTCAGAGCTTGCAGGGAAATGCGACCACCAACATGGGGCCCCAAGAAGCCCCGGGAGAGGTCCACGGGAAGCCACAGCTATGACTCGTGGGTCAGCAGCCAGGGTGCCGGTGGTGGGCTGGATGATATTTTAAAAGTGTGTTTTTTCACATGTTCAGAGACTTATGTGTCATAGAAATACAGAATTTTAGAAAGGACGGGGGGTACTCATTAGAAATTGTCAAGTTTAAACCCTCAATAGATAAAAAGAGTGAGGTTCAAAGACAATGAACTTGCCCAAGGGAGAGGATATAAAGGGGAGATATAAAATGGGTGAAGAAGAGGAGACAGCAGGTGCTTGGTGCTGAGGGTGGAGCTGATGGGACATCCTTAGGGAGAAAGTGTAAGGCTGGGCAACAGCCAGTTCAAGTCAACCAAGAAACTGGCAATTACTGGCAGGTGATGCTAACCACTGCTGCAGAGAGGTACCCTGGGAATTATTTGGAGGAAGGAGAGAATGGCTCAGCCAAAAAATAAAATGCCTTTATTCTGAGAGATCTTCAAGCACCTGGGAGCTGGCCTGGGGAGAGGTATGTCTAGGGCTAGGAGAGAACTTTTACTGAGGGAAAAGGGACCCCGAGGAGGTTGGGTGAAAGCTGGTGAAGTCAGAACTGAGATTAGAAGTATGGTTTCCTAACCAAAGCTTGTGCTCCTCCCATAGCACCATTGAATCTAAACAATAGTTGTCTGGTCGGTAGGGATCAAAGAAGATGAACTATTGGCAAGGAGGTTAAATTAGATAATTTCTAAAGATTAGCCCCAAGATCCTGCCATACTGGCTGCTCATTCTATAATGTAGGAAAAAATGCTGATATGGGGTCTTCCCCAGAACATTATTGAGCCCCACTCTATGCTTAAGGCTTGCCTGAATTTGCAAAACTGCATAGTGACAGTGCTGGGGTAATATTTTGGGACTGCTTACTTTGAGTTCTATTCCTTTAAGACAAGCTCAATTAATCTAATTTTATTATACAAATGTTAAAATCATGGAAAGAATTGGAACAAGAAGTTGAAATTATGGCCCCTGATGTCCCAAACAAACTCTACTAAACATATGTACTTCTCTTCTTTCTATGATTTGTTACAGAAGAATCAGTTCAAAACCCTGAGAAATGAGGAATAGAACACAAATGTGAACCTTAAATACCTTAAATAATTTACTGAATGAAACCATGGTACAATTAATTTACAAAGAGGAGACTTGAATTCATAACTACTGGAATCTCTATTTAACACAAGTTCTGTGATTGCTGAAGGGTTAAGTGCCAAAGTAAAGAGGAGACACAAAAAATGCCTGATGTTTTTGTGGAGGAAATTAAATATAATCCTATCAAATCCACAGCCTATAGGGGCATTAAAATTATCATAAATCATTGTTGAAATTATTTAATTTCTAGAAAAATAACTCAGAAACAAATAATCACATTTCTAAATGTACAAAATCTATTAATGTAATTTGAAGGAACAGTAGTTTGCATTGCTAAACTGCATTTATAGAATGTACAATGTTTGCACAGAACAAAACCTGAAACAAAAATTTAAATTTGTTCTTAAACAGAACTCAACTACATGTTTCAGATTAACTTTCAATTCAATCATTTAATAGCCAAAGCACTTCAGCAAATACTGAAGAATAAACATGATCTGTCTACTCTAAACTGTTATTAATACCATACTTGCGTATTTGTGTTTCATAAGAAGAAAAACATAGGGTAATTTAGGTTTAAAGAATGTAGAATTTAATTAATTTAGAGATGTTTCTTTGACTCCAATTTTGATAGAAATAAAGATAAGAGAAAAATCTTTCTCTCTACCTATTTTTATAAACAGTTCTCTTTTATACATTAAGATATTTCCTAACACTGGACATATTTTATGGAAGCAAACTAATACTATTAACATACATATAGAAACAACATTTTGAGTTCCCTTTCTCTTTGCCTTGAAATGGAATATAAACGCCAAAAAAATCATGTAATAAATGTGAAATGTCTGAGCAAACAATTAACTCCACCCGAAGTTTGCATTACAAAATTATCTTAGATTTTCTACTCATTTTAGAGATGAAAATATTACCCCCAAAAACATTTCTAATTTTAACAAAATCAAAATATAACCAAAACATTTAAAAGGATGTAAAATTTTAAAATAGCTAAAAGGAGAAAAACCTTAACATTTTATCAGCTTTTATGTTTAACTTACCTTGTGAAAAGTCAGGAGATTCTAACTTTAGAGTCCTGTCTGTGCAGTTTCTCCCAAACTCAGCCCTGATGGTGAGTTTTCTCTCTGAGTTTTTATAGTCTCAGTTATACACCCCTTACTCCAATCCCTGCCTTTGCTTTCTCTTACATCATTTCTACAGATTTTCCACTGAACATTTCCCCAAGCCTCTTTTCAATCTCTCTCTCTCTCTCTGTTTCCTCCTCCTATTCTTTCTCTTCGTATTTATTATGCCTATTGCTTTGATCATGGCTTAGTAGTAAAAAATGGGAGTTGGGGCTTTGGAAAATTTAAGTATACATTTAATATTGTGCATCCAGCCTTACAGCCATGACATCTTCCTGAAGTTTTTGTCCAGCTCAGATAATTACAAACCATATTTTGGAAATTCATTGTACTAAGATTTTTTTTTTAAATCAATAGGGTATTTCAAACTAAGATTTTGGGAGATTATAATCAGAAACCAAAACTGATTTATTGTTGTATGTTTTGGACCCTTAAAGGATCATGTATGGAAATGGTGAGCAGTTTCAGCTCCGTCAGGTGAACAGCGCTGTGTCAGTGGAACTGACAGCTACTTCGTAACTAACATTGCTATACTGGGAAGCTGTCACTAACAAACCTAAAAATACTGAACTGCAACATGTGGGCTATAAATGCAGACGTTGTGATCACTCTTATCTTGCTCTTGTTGTCTAGTATTTTAATTTCCTTTTAACCAAAACATTCCCCTTCCTCTGTCTGAAACTTTTCTCCATTCCCATTTCCTACTATCTCTATATGCAACTTCACATAGACAAATTGCAAAACAATGTTATTAAGTCCTAAAGGTAGTATGCTAATGTGTTAGATCATTATTAGCTCATTTGTCTCACCAGCAGGTCCCCATTTGATAGATAAAGAAACCTAGGCTCAATAAACTGAGTGACTTTAGGAGATCACACAGCTAGAAGTAGTAGCAGAGCCAGATTTCAAATACAGATCTTAATTACGTATCCAGTCTTTTCCCACAAGTTCATTCTGTCTCACTATTTAAAAAGCTAGAAGAGAGAATTCAAACCATATTATGTTTTTGCACAAATAAAAATAAATTTGTTCTTTTTGGTTTTGCTTAAAAAGCCATTTAAAATTCTACTCACCAGTATAGGAACTATTACATGGTTAATTTGGATCTCAATGGGGAAGTGACCAGAGCACACTTGAATTGGTGGAACAGTAAAATGCTTCATTTTTATGAAGGGTTTCCAGGGATAACATATGTCTCAACAAGCTTGAAATCTGAGTAGTTGGCAGTGATAGTCCACAAGTCAAGATAAAAATACAGCCTAATTGTGGACTCTTGTTTAGACATTACTGCCATAAAATGATTATGTTAGCTTGAATCCACATGATGGAAAACTCTCAATATAGATTTAACGGATGCATCATAATTCTACCAGAAGCCAATATTCTTGACGTACCTTCCACCCTTATTTGAAAAGCCTCCCTCAGCATGCTGACAAGTGATATCTGTGGCTGATTTATTCCAGATCTGTCCCTGCTTAGACAGTCCAAAGATTCCACCCTATTTGTGGATTTTGTTGACCTAATTCAAAAGTTTGACTTAACTGTTCTGCAGCAGCAGAAATAGAAACAGTTTATTCCAGGAACAAAACCATGGTACATTTAAGCCATTGCTACAGGGTTCTGCACATGATACACCCCTATGTAAATTACTTATGCATTTGTACATAATAGAAAATTTCTGTTATCTTAAAAAAGAGGGTAGAAAGGGAACCATGTGAAAAAATAGAAAGAGAAACAACAGTGATGAATGGGAGAGACTGAAATGAGAAAGGGAAACAATATTAATGAAAAGTTTTTCCGTTAGTAGAGCATTATTTCATTCCCATAACAGCCTTGCCAAGAAGGTATCATTATTTATATGCAACAGATAAGAAAATAAAAGCTCAAATATGTGAAATGACTAGCCTAAGTGCTCACAGCTTAAAACGATAGGACTAGGAGTTGTTGCTCTTTCTATCAGTGAGGAATCTGGTAGGAAAAAAATGGTGCATTCAAATTCAGTAATTTGGGGAGAATTTAATGTGGACAGCATGTAGGGGAACCAGAAAGGGTTAAAGGTGATTACAGGGACCCAGAGACAGAAAAGTCTGTATAGAGAAAGTTGGCTGGCAGAAGCCTGACCTTACATCAAGAACCATGTTCAGGGGAAGAAAACTTTGAAGTAAACAACCGAGATTTCACTTTGCTTCCTGGATACAATCTCCCATGGAATTACCTTTGGTAAAACCCAACTGACAAAGGGATTGAGAGGGGGAGATAAAAGACCCAGGACATTATTAACCTCAAAACTGTGCTAAGACCAACGTGACTGCAAGTGCCATTACCTGCATTATTCTCTCATACTTCCTACCATTTTTTTCAAGTCGGGTTTGTTGCAATATAATTTATGTCTACAAAATTCACCCTCTTAAGGTGTACAGTTTGATAAGTTTTGACAATGTAGAAAGTATGTAGCCTTCACTACAATCAAGATATAGAACAGGTCTATAATAACCCTCTCGACCCAAATTTTCTTCATGCCCCTTTACAATCAAACCCCTACCCTACCCCCAGGTCCTGGTAACCACTGATTTGATTTCTGTCCCTATACTTTTGCCTTTTCTAGAAGGCTGTAGAAAATTATATGGTATGCATTCTTTACTATCTGGATTCTTTTACTTAGAATAATGTATCTGAGTTCAATGCATGTGGCTAAATATATTAACACCTTGTTTCTTTTTAATGAGAGTGTTATATTGGATGGAAGTGCAACTTGCTTACTCATTCACCAATTGGTGAACATTTTTTTCCAGTATTTTGGTGATTATGATTAAAGCTGCCATAAACATATATGTAGAGGTCTTTGAGTGGATATATGTTTTCATTCCATCTGGGCAAAATACATAGATTTGGGATATAGCCTTCACTACAATCAAGATATAGAACAGGTCTATAATAACCCTCTCGACCCAAATTTTCTTCATGCCCCTTTACAATCAAACCCCTACCCTACCCCCAGGTCCTGGTAACCACTGATTTGATTTCTGTCCCGATACTTTTGCCTTTTCTAGAAGGCTGTAGGAAATTATACAGTATGCAGTCTTTAGTATCTGGATTCTTTTACTTAGAATAATGCATCTGAGTTCAATGCATGTGGCTAAATATATTAACACCTTGTTTCTTTTTAATGAGAGTGTTCTATTGGATGGATGTGCAACTTGCTTACTCGTTCACCAGTTGGTGAACTTTTTCCCCCCGGTATTTTGGTCATTATGATTAAAGCTGCCATAAACATAAATGTGGAGGTCTTTGAGTGGATATATGTTTTCATGCCATCTGGGCAAAATTCAGATTTGGGACCCCTTGATCATGTGGTAAGCTTATATTGACTTAACTAGAGGCCTGGTGCACAAAATTTGTGCACTGGGTGAGGGGTCCCTCAGCACAGCCTGCCCCCTCTCACATACTGGGAGCCCTCAGGGGATGTCCTACTGACGCTCTCTGTGGGGAACGAGCCTAAGCCGCAGTCTGGCCTCCCTCTGAGGGAGGTGACTGGGTTAATCCGGGGAAGGCACCAGCTCCATCACCCTGCTGCTGCTGCCACTGCTGGCTGCCACAGCCACCAAGGTATTTTCATCAACACGGCGTCCAGTCCCTTCACCACGAAAAAATGACAATTTTTTTAGGCATTTTCAAGATGTGTCTTTCATAGGATATGACATTTCTTTTTTCTTTTTTTTTTAATCCTCACCTGAGGATATGTTTCCATTGATTTTTAGAGAGCTTGGAAGAGAGAGGGAAAGACAGAGAGAAACATCAATGTGAGAGGGACACTTTGATTGATTGCCTTCTGCATGAGCCCTGACCTGGGCCCCATCCAGGGAGGAGCCTGCAACTTAGGTACATGCCCTTGATCAGAATCAAACCCGGACCCTGCGGTCGGCAGGCCCAGGCTCTATCCACTGAGCCAAACCAGCTAGGGCAGGATATGACATTTCTTAGCCCATCCAGCAGCGGACCTTAGTTTTTTTCTCCAGGAGTGTGGTGGAAAAACCCTAGATCACCTTCTTGAATTCTTATTACTCAAGTTACCAAGAACACTGTGAGTGGCGGCATACGGGGGCCAATGAGCGGTCACAAGAGGTGTTTTCTCTGCAGCTCACGTACAGAGGCCCCCCCTGCATTGTGTACACTGGGCTGGGGGCGTGCTGCCTGCCCAGACACCCTCGCTCTGCAGCTGGGGCATGGGACACTATGGGCGCTGCCATCTTTGTGGCAGAGTGATGGTTAATTTGCATGTTACCTGTTATTAGATTAGATAGGAAATAGAAAAAACTGATTTCTAAAATCGCTCTCCCATTTTGCATTCCTACCTGAAATGTGTGGGAGTTCAACATCCTTGCTAGCATTTGACATTATCATTTTCAAAAATTTAGCCATACTAATAAATGTATACCGGTATTTCACTGTGTTTTAATTTATATTTTCTTAATGATGTTGAGAAACTTTTTGTGTACTTATTTCCCATTTCCTATATCTTTTGATGAAGTGTTTGTTCAAATCTTTTGCTAATATTCAGTTCTGAGAGTTCTTTACATATTCTAGATATAAGATTTTTGTGACTTGTGTTTTACAAATTTTTTCCACTCTGTGGTGTTTTTTTTCATTCTCATAATAGTTTGTTTTACCGAATAAGCATTTTTAATTTTGATGAAGTACAATTAGCCATTTAACAAAAAATGGATCATGCTTTTTTGTGTCATAAGTAAAAAGTCAAAAAATAGTTCCCTCACAAAGTTTGCAAAATGTTCCCCTATGTTTTATTTCTAGAAGTTTTTCAAAATTCTTTGGGCTATTTTAGGTCCTTTACATTTCTATATACATTTTAGGATCATCTTATCACTGTACACAAAAGAGCTTGCTGAGATTTTATTGAAATTTCTATAGACCAAGTTAAGGAACACTGACATTTTGACAGTACTGAGTCTTCTTATCTGAGAACATAAAATATTTATTTCTCTTATTTAGATCTTTGATTTCTAGTAACAATATTTTTATTTTCAAAAGCATACAAATCTTGCACATATTTTGTTAAATTTATCCTTAATTATTTTATACTGTTATAGATGGTTGTTTTAAAATTAAATAAAAATAAATAAAATTGAAATTTCTAAACAAACATTCTGAGTTGCTAAAAATAAATTTATCATTGTATATTGATCTTGTATTTTGTCATCTTGGTAAACTCATTCATTAGTTCTAGTCAGTTTTTTGTAGATTACACAGTATTTTCTACATATATAAAATCCTCTCATTTGGAATCAAAACTGTTTTGTGTATTTTGTTTCAATTTGTATAGATCTTATTTGTTTGTAATAACCTAGTTCCATCAACAGGTTTTCCAGTACAATACTGAATACAAGTGGAAAGTGAATATCCTTGCCTTGTTCTTGATCTTGGTGTGGGAGGGCATTCATTTTATCACCATTAAATACAATAATGTAGTTTTTGTTTTGTATTTTTTAAATATGTTTTTATTGATTTTAGAGAGAGAGTATAAGAGAAGGATAGAAAGATAGAAACATCAATGAGAGAGTAACATCAATTGGCTGCCTACTGCATGGCCCCCACCTGGGAATCGAACCCGTGATCTCCTGGTTCATGGGTTGATGCTCAACCACTAAGCAACATTGGCCCAACAATGTAGATTTTTATAGATGTCTTGTATCAGGTAGAGGAAGTTCCCTCTTGTTAGTTTTCTCAAAGCTTTTAAAAAATCATAAACATTAAATTTGTAAATTAAAAAATATTTTTTCTGCATTTAGTGAGATGATTTTATTTTTTGTCTATTGACATGGTAAATTATAATCTTCCTTTCTAAGATAAAACCCACTTGGTCATAATATATTTCATTTTCTATATTGTTATGAAGAGCTAATACTTTTAGGGATCTTTATTTAAGTGGAATATAGGCCTTTTTCTTTGTTTAAAATATATTTTTCATATTTTGGTATCAGAGTTACGCTGGTCTCATGTAATGATGGGGAAGAATTAGACCCTTGTCTTAGTCCCTTTAGGCTGCTATAACAAAAATACCACAGACTAAGTGGCTTAAACAACAAACATAGTATATAGTAGTTCTCATATTCTGGAGGCTGGGCAGTCGAAGATCAAGGTGCCTGCAGATTTGGTGACTGATGGGGTCAACTTACTGGTCCAAAGATGGTGGTTTTCTCATTGTGTCCTCACAGGACAGGAAAAGTGAGAGAGCTCTTTGGGGCCTATTGCATAAGGGCAGGAATCCAAGTCATGAGAGCTCCACCTTTGTGACCTAATCAACTCTCAAGACCCCCACCTCCTAGCACTATCACATTGGGATGTGGGATTTCAACATTAATTTTGGGGAGCACAAACATCCTATCTATTTTTTTTTCAAAGAATTTGTGTGGCATTTGTGTTATTTTCTCCTGGAATAGTTGGTATAATTTACTAATGAAGATACTTATGCCATTAATTGCCTTCATGGGAAGGTTTTTAACTAAAACTTCAAATTCTTTTATAGATATAAGGTTAATAATTTTAGCTATTTTTTCAAGTGAATTCTCATAGCCTGCATCTTTCAAATAATAGATCCATTTTATTAAACTATTGAATTAAAGGTATACTACTCTTTTTTCCTTTTAATATTTGTATGATCTGTAGTGACGTTCCCTATTTCATTACCAATTTTGGTATAATTTTCTTTAAACTTTTTTCTTTGATCAGTCATTCTAGGATTTTATCAATTTTAATTATCTATTCAAATAATTAGTACGTGGTTTCATTGATTTTCTCTACTATTTTCATCATTTTATTTTACTGATTTCTTCTTTCTATTGTTTCCTTATTTTTTTCTGATTTGGAATTAATTTGATAACCTTTTTTAATGTTATTTTAACATAGATGTTTAGCTTATTAATTATAGATATTTATTTTCTTCTAATATAGGCATTTAGTACTATATATTTTCCTCTAAGCACTGCTCTAGCTATATCTTATGCATTTTGATATGCTCTGTTTTCATGTTTTATATACTTTGGAATATTTTATAATTTTCTTAAAAACTCTTGACTAAAGATTATTTGGAAATGTCATTTAATTTTCAAATTTTGGGTAATTTTCTATGTATTTTGCTGTTATTGATTTCTAATTTAATTGCTTCATAGTTAGGAAACATACTTTGTATTTTTTCAGTTATTTTAAATCTGTCAAGATTTATTTAATAATTGACAATATAGTTGCTTACTTTGTTCATTTGGACTTTAAAAATAATGTGCATTCTATTTTTATTAAGTGGAGTGTTCTGTGCATCTTAATGAAGTTAAATTGGCTGATAATGCTCAAATCTATATTTTAATGGTTTTCGTCTACTTGTTCTCCCAATTACTGAGGGATAACTACAAATGTCTTTAAGAACAACTGTTAATTACTTTATTTCTGCTTTTAATTCTATTAGCATTTGCTTTATTAATGTTTAAGCTCTTCTATAGCCCGTCATCATTATGCAATTTATCTTTTATCCCTAATACAATTCCTTGTTTTAAAGTTTACCTTTTCTGATATTAACATGTTTATTATAGCTTTCTTTTGATTATTATTATTGGCATGGTATATTTCCCCCCCACATTGTTTTAGCTATAATTAATATATGCCATTATATTTAAAACTAGAGGCCCGGTGCATGACATTTGTGCAGTGGGGGGGGGGTCACTCAGTCCAGCCTGTGCCCTCTCGCAGTCCGGAACCCCTCAGGGGATATCCACCTGCTGGCTTAGGCCCATGGGGAGCAGACCTAAGCCAGGAGGCAGACATCCCCCAAGGGGTCCTTAGCACTGCCACGGTGGCGGGATAGGATTCAGCCACTGCCAATGCGCTGGCCAGCCTTGAGCCCCAGCTTGTGGCTGAGTGGCGCTCCCCCTGTGGGAGCGCACTGACCACCAGGGGGCAGCTCCTGCTTTGAGCATCTGCCCACTGGTGGTCAGGGTGCATCATAGCGACTGGTCGTTCTGCTGTTCAGTTGATTTGCATATTAGTCTTTTATTATATACTATTATTATATAGGGTGGGTTCCTATAGAGAGCATAGTATTGGTTTTTGCTTCGTCCCCCCAATCTGTTAACCTTAAATTTAAATTGGTGTATTTTGACCATTTGCATTTCATGCAATTATTGATATATTTAAAACTACCATCTTAAAAAGTTTCTTTTTGTTCCATGTGTTCTTTGTTCTATTTCCTCTCATTCTGCATTTGAATTATTATTTATTTTTAAGATCTTGCTACAGGTTTACAATATGCATTGTTATATTGCTAATCTTCCTTTAAATCATATTTTCCCATGACACATATAATGTAACAATGTCTCAACAATTTATTTTTATTTTACCACACTCATTTTTTATATTTAGATTATTATTGTCAGGTATTTAAATTTCACCTGTTATAAACCCTATACTTTTTTCTAGTTTTGATTTGCAGTTATTTTTAATATCATTTTAAAATTTATAGTTACCTACACTTACCGTCACTGATCATGTTCTTTGTGTGTGTGTGTGTGTGCTTAGATATACTTTTCCGTGTAGTACTATTTTCCTTTTGCATAAAAACTTCCTTTAACTTTTTTTCAATGTTTTATCTAAACAGTGTTCAATTCCCCTTTATTTTTTAGTGGTTTTGCTCATGATAGAATTCTGAGATAACAGCTTTTCTTTCAGTTTTTAAAGTTAGTGTTCTATTATTTTCTTTTGAATTGCATAGTGTCTGTAGGAAGTCAGCTACAACTGATTTTCTATGATGGGCTTAGTTGTAGTTTTTTAAAAAATATTTCTTCTGAGTTTCTTGGTTGTTTCTTTCATTAATTTTAGGCGGGGGGGGATTGGACATTATCTTTTAAAATTTTGTCCCATTCTCTTCCTTTTTTTCTTTCTGTTACCTCAATTACATATACGTTAGCTCATTTGATATTATCCCTCACCTTGTGGGAGTTCTGATTTTCTTCGTATTATTTATTCTCTCTGTTTTTCATTTAGAATAGTTTCTAAGTTAGCTTTAAATCATTTATTGTTTCTATTCTGAATCCAGTCACTGATATCATGTGTGGTTTTTAAATTATTTTTATTTTTAGCATATTATAGGCCTAGTTAATGAATGTGGATTTCACTTATGCCTTGGGCTTCCAGGAATTCTAACCTCCCATGCAGCCTATACATTTACTTTAGAAATTTACTAAAATTTTAAGTTTTTCTTTTCTTAATTACTTGTATGGTGGCCTCCTCTTCCTTAAATGTTCTACCAAAGGTGAAACCATTTGTATGCCCTCCCTCCCCTAAGATAAGCTGTAAACATTTGGAAATTACTATCTCTGATTGTCTACCGACCTCAACTCCCCGATAGGCTTAAAAAATTTATGGTTTTGCATGCCTTGTGAAAGTGGCATTGTCTTGTAACTTATATGCTAGGTGGAAACACAAATCTCCTTATATTTTTAGGCTTGTTTTATATTATAAAAATATTTCAATAATCCCTTTCCATTTATGTTTTCTGAAAATATTGTTTTTATTATAATTCCTATTTTGTAGATGTGGAAACCAATTTGAAAGCACTTATATTGTAGAAATAAGATGTAAAGTATGTCTCTCAGCTAAATTCTACCTTTCCATTGCATTTTTCATCTGTATAAATTATTCCTTTAATAATGGAACTTAAAGATGTGAGAACTGCATCCATAAACCTTCTCATGTTTTCCCTTGAATTTATACTGAAGTGAACTCTAGAAGGCTACATTTGCATTTCACCCTGATCTCCCAGGTTAGAAAACTGATTTCTACCTCTGAGTCTATAGAACTCCTCATGTTGCTCTGGCTTTGCATTGAATTTTGATGTATTCAATGTTTGGGGTACAATGAGCCTATGTAGTTGCTGGGGAAGAGGGGCTTTAGAGCAGACTGGAGGTTTACAAATCACCTTTGAAGCAAAGCACAGTAGCTTTTATTTTTATTTTATAGAGCTAGAGCCTCAATTAGTCTTGTTGGCCTTATTTCAAAGCATGTTTGCACAGCCACACCATTTGCTAACCCTGATAGAATGCCTTTCCCATTTGATACCTCCACTCTTAATACCCTTCCCCCATTAAGATCACCTACTGGTTACATTAAATACAATATTCTATCTGCTAAATTTTAACAGTTTAAATCATTGACTTTATCAGTTTGAGAACATGGAAATTCTGGAGAAACCAAAAGCCACACTAGGAGACGAACTGCCATACATATATATCCTCAATTCTCTCTCACTCTCTTTCTCTCTCTCTCTACACACACACACACACACACACACACACACACACACACACACACACACACACATACAGGCACACACACA
>NW_005353910.1:243476-255101 GCF_000412655.1 Myotis brandtii | reverse complement strand
TTTTTTTTTTTCCTTAGTGGATCACTGATATCCTGGGAAGTTTTCCACCAATTATCATATTAAGTATATTTTTATCTCATGTTGAGTCAGGAACTATTTGTTTTAAGTTAAAGTTATAGGACATTATAGGGATAGATACTGGATAATAGGGATATTATGTATTAATTATCTTCTATGAGATAGATATGTTTCCTTACAATCATAATAATCAATAAAATTCATTGAGAATTTACAGTGTGAAAGCATTATTATTAAACCCTCACTTCAAACAGTGAAGAAGAAATGTTAATTACTATCCTCATTTTACAGAAGAACTCAAACTTAGCTAAAATCAGTAAACCAGTGAGTGGCAAATCCAAGATTCATCAATTTTTTTCTGAATTTAAAACTTATGTGTTTTTTAAATTCTTATCGGAGAATATGTTTTTATTTAGGTGAGAGAGAGAGAGAGAGAGAGAGGCATTGATGTGAAGGAGAAACATTAATTGGTTGCCTTTGATACAGCCTTGACCAGGGATTGAACCTGAAACCTATTGGTGTACTGGACAATGCTCCAACCAACTGAACCACACTGGCTGGATCCAAGCTTTTATCATCTCTCTATCTAATCCTAGAAACATCTTACAAGGTAGATCTTATCCAAAATTAAATCATGGGGAAACTAGGCTTGGAATATGCTCAAAGTCATGCAGGTAAAAATGTGAGTTGGGGTTTTTGTGCATGAATTTCTTCCAAAAATATTTTTTTAAAAAACCTTCCTCACCATCATTTTCCACTGTTCTACACCAGTGACACTGAGAAGTCACCCTGACAACTCTGGGTATCCCTGACATTGCTGGTGTGCATCTAGACCAGCCGTGGGCAAACTACGGCCCGCGGGCCGGATCCGGCCCGTTTGAAATGAATAAAACTAAAAAAAAAAAAAAACGAACCCTTTTATGTAATGATGTTTACTTTGAATTTATATTAGTTCACACAAACACTCCATCCATGCTTTTGTTCCGGCCCTCCGGTCCAGTTTAAGAACCCATTGTGGCCCTCGAGTCAAAAAGTTTGCCCACCCCTGATTCTAGACCATCAATTTCGATCATGGAGGAGTAGTGTCTATGAATTATGTATCCTTTAAATTCATCTCTATGGATTTACACTGGGAAGAATCTCCAGACTTAACAAAATAAATAAAACAAGTAAACATGCCATTGTAACTAAGGTAAGTAAACTAGAACCCCTCAAGAAAGTAGGAATGGCACTAATAAGATTATTAAATACTTTAGGGATCTAGTGAAATGAAGCTTTACCTAAAGTAAAACTGCTGCAATGAACTATGACATGGATGCCTAAAAATATTAACAGAATTAGTAAAGATAATGTTTTCCTTTTTTATTTTTTAAAGTCAATATTTATGTCTAAATGTTTTATTAATTTATTTTTATATAATTAATGTATTTTGGGGGAATATTTTCTTATTCAAATTTTGTTCTCTCTCTCTCTCTCTCTCCCACCCCTTCTCTCTTGTCTCTCACATGAGCACCCCAACACATACATATGAGCACCACAACACACACTAGCATTTTTAATGTTTTTATGACTTTGTGCATGACGGGTGAGTAATTAGTTGAAGTGAATAGATATAAATTTGCCTTTATGAAGAATCATCATATCCCATAGCCTTCTATAAAACTGGACTTTTGGCTTCCAGTCATGATTTAATCTAGAAATAGTACACAGTTTTTCCCTTTACAGATTAGAAGTAAGATATTCATCAGAACAATGACTCCCAGGTATCATTTGATCTTCCATGGACTAGAGTGGTTGGGACCCAGAAAAGAGACTGGATCTCCTCTGATCTGTGCTCATCCTGAACAAGTCTTATATTTCCTAGGCTTCCTGTTCCTCATCTCTGAAATAAGGAGCTTACTCAAAGATCCCTAAGGCCATTTCCAGTTTTTAAGTGTCTTTAACTTTCTAATTTGTATAACTGCTTATTTGAGAATGTGCTACATCCACTGCACTATGGTGTGTTTCATTTCCCTGGATTTTTTTTTATACCTGGTCCTGAGAAAGTTAATGTAGAGGATAATGAATTTGTAAGGGATAGCTGCCAGTATCCTCAAGTAACTTAAGATCTTACAGAGGAGTAGGTTAATTTGAAACACAATGACAATTCAATGTGATTAGTGCTATACAAATGGCATGAAAAACAAAGTTTTATGGAAGCATATTTTAAACATGATTTGAGAGATTTACCTTCTGTTGTAGTATTTTATTTGTCAGGGTGCCTGAAGGGTTGCTGACAGATCTCACCCTAACACTAAGTATGTGCACACATGTTTTTTGAATAAGGATGTATCTTACCATACAAAGGCCAAGACTAAAAGAGGTCTTTAAGGTCCACACTATTAAAATCATAAATGAACAAAAGTAACAATTTTTACACATCTAAGATTCAAATCCTCTTTTAGCTTTCACAAATGTAAAAAGAAGTATAAACCAAAGTCCAATCTTAAAATGATCTTACCTACAATTATCACCATGACCTATTTCCTTGAGTAGAAAGCATACATGCTTAGTCTTGTTCCCCTATTATTTCCCAGAATATAAAAAAATATGTTTCTTACTCTTCTCATTGTACCTTTGTTTCAGAGTTTGTACTCATCTTGCTCATTACCGAAAATAAACTCCCACTCATTTGTCTGTCAGATTTCTAGAATTCACTGCCTGCTAAAGTGTCACAAAACTATATAACTCTCATTAACATGTATACATTAGTTTTAGATCTAATTATAAATGTGGACATGGTAATATGAAGTTGAATATAAAGTTAGAGTTTAACTTTGTGCAGAATTGACAAATGAAAGTATGTGGGTGTGTAAGAAGAGCCATCCCCTTCCCAATCTCTCCCACAACACTTTCCAATTGAGCATCGACCTATGAACCAGGAAGCCATGGTTCTGTTCCTGGTCAGGGCACATGCCCAGGTTGCAGGCTCTATCCCCAGAAGTGAACATGTAGGAAGAGGCAGCCAATCAAAGATTATCCTTCATCATTGATGTTTCTATCTCTCTCTCCCTTTCCTTTCCACTCTGAAATCAATAAAAATACATTAAAAAAATTAACCCAGTCCAGTCTGAGAAGCACTGGAGCACTATTCATCTTGTTCTTATTTTTTACTCATGCTTAAAGTCTATCACAAAATAACAACAAAAATAGTTTAAAGTATTATAAGAAAAATCAATTGCATTATTGACATAAAACAAACAAAATGAAGTAAAAATCACTCACAATGGTAAATATTGAAGTTTATGTTTAAATTTAAGAGCACTAAATGTGAATTTTAAGATGAAAAGCCACAATTTTTATTATCACCCTATCTGATTTAGTACATCTTAAAAATTAGCTTTTACTTTCTCAAAAGCCTTGTTTTCTCTTCTGTATCAACACACCTTTATTGGGTCACAAAGAAAACTTAGATTCTCCAAATGTTTGTATCTCCTTTGAGAAGAGATTTACTTTTGGGAACCCAGTAGATGGACCAGGTGGACTTAGCTAACACATGGAAACTGAAATAAAAAGGTGGCTTGTTTTCTGGCATACACTGTTCATAGCTGCTGGTATAAAGGGATGAGTACTCTTTCTGCTTTTCTCAGACTCCAGATACTCCTGACTCACAAAACTCTTACCTGGCTTGGGGTTGGCTACTGGGGTCATTCCTACTCCATTTCGGGAACATTTCCAGATCACTTTCCTTTTGTCCATTCCCCAACTTTCTATCCTTAGTTTTCTGGTTTCTCAAATCACTAGTTGGTCACTTCACTGTTTGGTTTGTCTATTTGACTTTTTAATTGCCATTGAATTTTAATCTTTGGTGCGTGGTTTCTGGCATCTGCTATCAACGTGAAAGGTCCTCACTTCTGAGCTCTATTTCAGTCCTATGGAACATGTACTAACCAGAATTGCTTTTCACTCATAGTACTCCATCAGCAAGTGCACAAAAATTATTATTCCTCTTTACCAAGATGGAGTGAGATATGTGGAGAAAGTAGAGGGAGGTGGTTGGAAAGAGAAGTATCCACAGATTTGGTGTCAGAAACTTAATTTATTCAGTAAATATTAAAATAGAATTATGAATTTAGTAATTAGAAAAATGGAATGTAATTATATTATTAATTTATACACAAAGACACAATTCTTATTTCTTAATGCATAGATCCTATTGAGGGAGAAACTAGGTATGGTTGTTTTCCCTTCCAAGCTTGGTTGCATTTCAGGAACAAATTCAAAACTTTAGCTAAATTTTTATCTTTACCAATTTCAGTGCTATTCAGGGATATACTTTTTAGATAAATTATGAAACAGTATTTTATCTTATTATTTAAATTCTGAGCATTAATGTGTTTTGATCACATGATAACAATAACTTAAGTTTGCCTAGAATTTAGAATCTAGTTTAGGGACATGTCTTTTTTATACACATTAACTAGTATCTCAATATTTTCCAAATAGAATAGATCCTCAAGGTGATATTTCTAAATAGTAAGTGATAACATTATTTTAACATCCCTTATTCACCAATAATCTACTATTACCCAGAATTTATTTATATGGTCTATTCCCAAACTCCACATAAATATTATTTCTTCTGTAAGTCATTTCCTTTCCACTTAGATTTGTTCTTTCTTCATCTAGAATTTCATAACATAAGCATTTTATTTTTTGTCACTATTAAGTTAAAACTTCTAGTACATCTCTGATTCTTCTGTTAGATTATAATATTCTTCACAATAACAGCAGCATCTAACCACCTTTGTTTCCATCACCACAGTCTATCTTTATACCTGACTTTGTTAGGGAATGGTAATTTCTCCCTTAATTAAGCTGATAATCCATTTTAACTTTGCCAAGATTACATAGCCTCTTCTGAGATTTCATCTCATGAGCTCTTCTTGGTTATCCGCTAAAATATTATTAGATTTTTAAAATTATTTTGTTAAAAATATCAGCTCTTGAAAGCTGATTGCTGGTTTATTGTTTCAACTTTATTATTACACTTGGTAAAAAATCCATATTAACTGAATTATCTTATCCCCCTATTCTAGCTGTTCACTTATTATACAATGAACTCTGACCAGATTACTATACTAGATATATTCTCCTTAGCACTCCCCGCCCACACACACACACACACTCACACACCCACACATATCTGTAGGCAAATTTTCTGTAGAAGGTGGATATCAATACTTATTCTGTAATGCTGTATGGATTATTACTTTTAATAGTGTATGTAAAGCAAATGAAAATGTTTACTATGTATTCAATACTATCATCATGTGTTTACAACATTCAATTAAATTTTATAAAATAGATAGCAATGTTTTGAGGTAGTTGCAATCATTATCATAATTTTTAGGTTGAGGATGTAAGACAAAGTGAAGTTATGTGCCTGGCTCAAATCACACATCCAATACATTTCAGAGATTCTGTTGCACATTGGGCAAATTCTTCTCCCAGACTCAGATAATTTGCACATTGGAAAGTACAGATAATTAATGATTGATCTTTCTCAGAAGTATTTAAAAGTTAAAATAGGACTGCTTTGTGATGTTTCTGAAGACATTTTGATGGTAAAGTTCTGGCAGACAAGGCAGTTCTCAGGAGTCCTTTTAAATACAAAAGAGAACAGTTCTACTCTGTTGTATGTCTATGAACATCTCCTGTCTCAACCAAAAGATGGGCCATACACACTGATACAACTCTTTGAAAAAGCCGTTATAATAAAAAATGTAAAAGGTTTAATGTGGTAAATATTTCTGTGTCTGAAGCATAATACAATGCATATATGTATGGTACTGGGGTGAAGTATTTTAGAATATAATATCCAGAGGCCGATTGGCTTATTTAAATTAGTAATTTTCTCAATTATGAAAAATAATTGTTCAGAACTAGGCTGAACAATAAAGGCATAAAGGGGCAAGAGACGCTGTTTCTGTGATTGAGAAACTCATTCTGGGATGAGGGAGAGAAAAATGCATGTTATTCTAACAAGTGCAATGGCCACAGTAAGTTCAGTGGGAGCAGGAAGCAAGTTGCCTCACTGCCTCTGCCTTGGGGAGCACGGGAAGGTTTCATAACGTAGGAGACAACTGAGTTAAGACTTGAAAAGTGTGCAAAAGTACTAAGTGATGAGGAAACACGATGTGCAAAAGCATTTATGGATTGAAGTGCATGGTCTAGAAGTATTATATTTGCACCAAAATATACAATCATTGGGAACATAACCTCTTAATCCTGGAAATTTTTAAAAATTAATAAATAACAAGATGACTGCCTTATGTGTAAGATAAATTTAACATAGCTTTCCTACCAAGTTCTGACTTAACTCACCTCATGCCTATTATTAGAGCATTTTACCTTAGACCTGTACATTACATGAACTAGTTAATAATCACAACTTGCTTATTTTCATTGAGCTATTAAGTGCACTCCATTCTGAAGTAAGGAGATTAGAGAAGTATGAGCTATATGTAGTCAGAAAGACTAAAAACCTCAGTAAGGAGACCAGATATTTGCTTATTGGCATAGGTACACTGAAGGATGTCCTCTCCTCACATTGCCAACATGTCAGTATTTTTAACAGATGTTATTAAGACACCACAGTAATGCAGAGATGCATGTAAGCTGAGAGCATAATCACCATGAGAACTGAAGGCTGATGATTTGACTGTGTTGAAATTACTCTGGTGTCCCCTCTAATTTGTCACATGACTTAATGTTTTACTCCGTTATATGGTTTTAAAATCTGGGTTCTCGACGATTCCTTCTTCTTTTTCTTTTCATGAAATGGATGATGATTTGTAAACTGACTCTTCATGTTCCTAAACCACTGAGCATTTTAAAAATTAGTTTCCATGAAATAGACGTGGTTTCAAAGGAAGTCTGGATCAAATAGCTTCTGTTTGGGGACTTTGACTGCCAGGATATCCATTCAAAGAAAGATGGTGATTTCTGAATTATTCTATTTTTACTTTGATATACTCCCTATAACTCTACAGTTTTCTCCATGCTACTCCCCAGGATCTCCCTCCTGTTTGTCTTCAAGATATGTTACCGTTAGCAACTGCTATTACTGGCCCTCCTTGTTCCATCAACTATCAAATCTTAGTGTAAAAGTGGAAAAAAACTTGCAAATATAATTATCTAAGGCAATATTTTCTGAACTATTTAGTATTGAGACATGAAAAGCAGTGAAGATTTTTTAAAATGATCTTGATTATTTACTGTAAACCAAGACAAAATAATTAACTTTTAATAATATGGATCAACATTGGATTTTCATGTTGCTCTTTTGACTTGTTAATTCATGCAAACTCGAACAAACGAATGCTAGGGACTATGTGCTTAGGAAATGAGTAGAAAAATCAAAACCAAAGTTCTGCTCTTGAAAAATTCATCAACTAGATGGAGAGTGAGATACATAAGAAAGATGGCTTTTTACAAGGCTACTAGAAGAATTCACATGATACAGTGTTAAATCTCAATTTTGGGGGTGGAAACACAAACGTCATTTTTATGTATTAGGGACTCACAGATTTCACCAGAAATGGTCACTAGTAGGTTTAGATATATTTGGTTTAATAGTAGGGACTCATCTGGAATTTCTTTGCATAAGAAACTAGTTTCACGGGAAAGAACTCAATAGCAGAGCGGGTTGAGATGTATTAAAAATCAGTTTATATCTCATTGGAAGAGAGTTTTTCCCCCCATCCCTTCTCTTGTGGCCATGCTCTTGAGTCCTAATCAGAGGGGGAAAGAAAAAAGAAAGATCCGAGTTTCTGACTTTCTGTTAAAGATATACATGGTGTACAGCATCTGTGTAAGTCATGGTGGTGGTGAACATAGTAGTCCTAGTGGGTAACACACAGCATCTGTGTAAGTCATGGTGGTGGTGAACATAGTCCTAGTGGGTAACAATCTCCAGCAAATGGGCCAGAATAAATGTAGGGGGATATGTCATGCTTTGGCATGTGTTGGCAACAGCATAGACATCATGTCATCTCCTGCACAGGCAATTTTGGCCTTGGCACTCGACATGCTGGCTGCTTTGGTAATGCCTCTGTGGCTTGTGATGATTTTAGCGTTCTCAGCAGCTATCTTCTTCCCATTTATCTAGAGTGGTGGAGAAGAAAAATGGCAGACAACACATGATCACTGAGATGAATTATTTGTGAACAAATGTATAATATCTTTTGGGAACACAAAGACCTAGGTCGATAGGGTTTGAAGGGATCTAGAGGTACTTACAACACTGAGTAAAAGGAGAACAGAGGTCACTATTTGGTATTGTTATTTTAACACCTAAAACCCATTTTTTATTTCTCCTTTTAGGTTTGATTTTTCTCTAGAGAAAAATTAATTATAACTAACATGATTCCAACTCACTCTTCTATATTTTCTAAACACTACAGTAGTATCCACTTAGATTAGTAAGAAGCAGCTACGTGGTACCTCAAAAATTTAGCCCTTTGCCAGAAAAATGCCTTTACTTTAATCTTATGAATTGAGTCAATTTTTAAAAGAGCCATATGAGATGTATGCTCTGCAAACTTGTTCTTCCACATGAGTGTCAGTTGCCATCTACCTCAAAAATTTAGCCCTTTGCCAGAAAAATGCCTTCACTTTAATCTAATCTTATGACTTGAGTCCATTTTTAAAAGAGCCATATGAGATATATGCTCTGCAAACTTGTTCTTCCACATGAGTTTCAGTTGCCATTTTCCTGTTCCTCAGCTCCACATCCACCCTTCTCTATGATACTGGGGCCAAATCTTGTGGATCTTGCCAGCTGGTAGAATGTAAGCTGTCATCAAGAAAGGGCACAGGAGTGAAACTACAAGGTGATGGAGGCAGGAAAACTCTTCCTAGTGAGTCCCAACAGGCCCTCCTCTATTTTATTCAGCAAAGGATGTAACTTCAGTTACAGCCTTGGACTATAACTCCAGAGAATAAAGCACTTTCAAGTAGCTCAGTGTTAAATAGGCCACGTCTGGCCTCCTCAAAACCTTTGCAATGTCAGGCTTCTTCCACAGACCAGCTGCAGGCTGAACTCTGTCAAGTTCCTTGGCCATGCCCAGGCTTATGTGTTTCTGTGGTTGCCAAGCTCATTCCAACGAGGGTTAAATTTCAGTCTTGGGAGCAAGGCCTTTCTCCTAATTCTTAGTTCCTTCATTGTGTGCTCTCTTTCAGGCTGGATGTAGTAGCTTCTATTTTGGTACCTGTTACTCCTGGATCTCAGGAGTTCTCTTCTATTTCTTTTAGTAATTAACTACCTTCTAATATTAAAAATTCTTCATATTCATTTTTTACCTGCTCAAATGACTGATGAAGTTTTATACATATATCTTGATTGGACCCTGATTGATATATCCTATTTTCTATTATAAATAAATGAATAAATAAATAAATAAATAAATATTACTCTTTTACTTCTTTTGTGGTATGATATTATTTTTGTTTTAAAGCCATAGAGTTATAGAAAAAATGTATAGAGTTGAATGGAATACCAAGTTATTCTAAAAAGGTATTTTAATCTGAGGAATTTGTTAGGCAGAGCCTTAGCTATGGAATCAGACTTTGATTATGAACTCTGCCTTTTCCATGTACCCATGGGTAAGTCCAGTTTCTCTGTCTAAACTTTATTGTCTTCTTATTCAACATAGAGATATTAAGACTTTACCTTAAAAGTATATCACAATGGCTAGTATTCACAAAATTTAATGCATTCCTAGTTTGTGGAGTATATTATTTTAGGCAGAGGAAACAAGAAAAGGAGAGTTAGGTATAAAGTTTGCTCTCAAGGAAAATAATATTGATTTGGGAATAGAATAGGTACATATGCACAGTTTATATATGGGCCTGAATCACATAGGTGTATTATGAAGTCTATTATTTTAGCACTGGTTAAATATTATATTCTTTACATATTTGTTCAAGATTAATTTATAGCAATGCTGACCACTGTGCCAGGGGAGGAATCTAGGCCAAAGAAGAGAAGACAGTTGGTGCTAGATCTAGTCTACCCAATGTAGACAATTTTTTAAAAAAAGAGACTGAGATACTTCATATGTCAAGGTCAAGAACCGCCTATTATCAGTTATCATAGGGGCTTGATAGTAAGTTGATTTCAATTAGAGAAAGTAATGTTTTCTAATATTTTAATTTCTGAATATCCTATATAATAAAAGGCTAATATGCAAATAGACTGAATGGGGGGAACAACTGAACAACCGAACAAGCAATCACTATGACGTGTGCTGGCCACTAGGGGGCACGCACGGAACATGACGGACATTGGCAGCAGAAGGCAGAGCACAGATCATGGCAGGCATCGGCTGTGGTGGGATGGTGGAGCAGGTGAGTGGGGGCACCAGACCAAGGCGGGGCACCGGTCACTGTCATCTGGGTGAGCCTCTAGTGCAGGGGTGGGCAAACTTTTTGACTCGAGGGCCACAATGGGTTCTTAAACTGGACCGGAGGGCAGGAACAAAAGCATGGATGGAGTGTTTGTGTGAACTAATATAAATTCAAAGTAAACATCATTACATAAAAGGGTACGGTCTTTTTTTTTTTAGTTTTATTCATTTCAAACGGGCCGGATCCGGCCCGCGGGCCGTAGTTTGCCCACGGCTGCTCTAGTGGTTACCGAATATTCTTTCCTTCTGCATGCTGCTGTCTCATCCGGCGCTTGCACCTGCTGCTGGTGCTGGCCCTGCTTGCACCCGCTGCCAGCACCAGAGCTGCCACTCACACCCGCTGTCGGTGCCTGGTGCTGGCCCCGATCGCTCAGTGCTGTCAGTGGGTGCAAGCAGCAGCTGCCGGCCGTAATCGCCCTTGAGGGCTTCTCGACCTCCCCCTGCTCCTGAGGGGCAATCGAAGCTGGCAGCCACCGCTCGCACCCGCTGCCAGCGAGGGCCCCGCTCCCACCCACTGCCTGCACCGGAGCCACCGCTTGCACCCTGGGCTGGGACAGGAAACTGGGGGTGGGTGGCGGCAGACACAGTCCCTTTCCCAGGGGGCTGAGGGCTGGCTCCTTCCTCAGGGCTGGCTGCCAACCTCCTGTGCTGTGTTGCTCCCCTTCCACCGCCCATCCTCCCACCCCCGCCGGCAGGCTCTGATCGGCCCGCCGCCTGCCTGCCACAGTGGTGGTGCAGCAGTGAGAGAAGGAGGAGTGGGGGAAGCAGGGAGCTTCATGGTGGCGGGGTGCCGATGATGGCGGTGTTCAGCATCTGGCAGCCATTCCTTCCACGCCCAGCCTGGCGACCATCACCTCCTCTCCGGCCTGGATTGGCCCTGATCACCAGCCAGGCCTAGGGACTCCACCTGTGCATGAATTTCATGCTCCAGGCCTCTATTACATATATAATTATACATTCTCATCCAATCTAATAAAAGAGAAACATGGTAATTAGCCGTAACTTCGCTACCCTTCCCATTGGCTAATCAGCGAGATATGCAAATTAACTGCCAGCAAAGATGGCGGCCAGCAGCCATGCACTGAAGCGAACAGGGAGGCTTGCTTGCTCCAGTGACTGCAGACTCCAACGTTCCCCGCCTAACTTGCCGGCCTCT
>NW_005353910.1:232459-242795 GCF_000412655.1 Myotis brandtii | reverse complement strand
AACCCCCCAATCGGCCCTACCCTGAGCGTGACTGAGGGTGGCATCGCAACCTCCTGATCCGCCCTGCTCTGTGCATGACAGGGGACGGCGCCTCAACTCCCCAATCAGCCCTGCTCTGAGCCCGACCAGGGGCTGGACCTAGGGATTGGGCCTGCCCTCTGCCACCTGGGAGCGGGCCTAAGCCAGCACGTCATTATCTCCCGAGGGGTCCCAGACTGTGAGAGGGCACAAGTGGGGCTGAGGGACACTCCCTCCCCCACCAGTGCACAAATTTTTGTGCACTGGGCCTCTAGTATAATTATAATGTATAATACATATATGAAAAAGAATATAGACAAACATATTTGCGAAGTTCTATTAAGTATCACAAGAAAACACCTATGTAATCATCACCCAGTTCAAGAAAAGGAATATTGCCAGCACCCACTCCCTTTCCTACTCACTGTTTTTTCCCTCTGAATAAATGTAACTATAGTACCAAATTATAATGTGACTTTTTTGTTTTGCCTTTATTAGTCTTCAGTTTTTGAATGTCATACAAATGGAAACATACAATACATATTATTTTTGACTTAGTTCTTTTATTCAATACTAGAGGCCCGGTGCACAAAAATTTTTGCACTCGGGGGGGAGGGGGGAGGCCCTCAGCCTAGCCTGTGCCCTCTCGAAGTCTGGGACCCCTCGGGAGATAACGACCTGCTGGCTTAGGCCTGCTCCCAGGTGGCAGAGGGCAGGCCCAATTCCTAGGTGCAGCCCCTGGTCGGGCTCAGAGCAGGGCCAATTGGGGAGTAAGCTAATGGGTCATAATAGTTGAGATTGGAAGAAAAGCAGTGTATGGAAAATCTGAGAGGTGAGGTATGGTACCTTTGAGAGTCTTTGTTTAGTCAAATATTGTCAGAGGATAGTATGAGGAGGCATTAGTGGCTCCAGGATGTTAAAGAAGATATATGCAGAGCAATGATCAGTAGAGCCTTTTTGGTCATAGTAATAACATGTTTTATCATAAAGGCAATAAGAGTCTATTGAAAGTTTTTCAAGAGAAGGGGAGAGGTTGTCTAATAAGTAATTTATAAAGTTTACATAGCTTGGTGAAAAATAAATTAGAAGAGAGATATACTGGATATAATGATAAGGTCTATAGAGGGACATGTTAATGATGGACTAGGGTAGTGGAAGTCAAGACACAAAGAAGTGAATTTACTTGAGAGTTATTTAAGAAATAAAATGGCAAGGTGAGGTGATTCATTGGTACAGTAAATATCGTGTCACCCAAACCTACTTTTTAGAGAGTGATGCTACTAAGAGCTCTCTTGTCCAAGGTTGCACCCTTTCCTGGGGTGGCCCATGTTCAATGACTATTCAGTGTGGGGATATAAATGTATCTTCAGGAAGTGGAGCTATTTAGGCATTTCTTCATCTTCAGATTTTCATCCCAGGAGATAAGCCATAGTGGCTGAGAGTAAGGAAGACAGATAATGAATTACAGTTTTGAATAGAAGATTTGAAATCATGAGGGGGTAGAGAGGAATCTTGCCTAGAATATGAAAATGCATTATGATCTCTGAATCCTACTAAAAGGAACCATAATTTTTCACAGGTTTTATGTGAATTCTTGTAAAAATGAGTACTTAAAGGAAGATATCATGGCATGCTTCCTTATTTTAACATAAGACCTAAAATTCAGTTCTTTGTTGAAAATATCTTCCACCCTACCCTCTTAGCCTATCTTGAGTTGAAAATGTTTCTGCTCAAATTTAACTAGTTACGAGTGATCAAGACAATATTTAATTTCCTTGACAGTAATCTTCTAACAAGAAGAATGCATCCCAAAATAAATGTCTCCGTATGAAAAAAAGCATCACAGTATAGTGGAAGTTTGAGCTTGCCTTTTAAGGTCAGAGAATATTTTGGCTGCAAAATACATGATCCTCAAATTTAAAACATCTTTCCTTATTAATGATGTGATAAAAAGGGTAATGCAAGATTTGGCACCAAGGATTGGCTGCCCTAAAAGCTGATGGAGAAGACACCCTTTAGGTGCTTCTTTGGATCTACTTTGCAGAGAAATAAACCCATCTTTGCTGCAATGAGAACTGCCCAGTTAGAAAGTTATTGCTGAATAGAAACCTATCTCGGTCACTCATGACTTAGTTTTTATTGACTAGAAACTAATCATAGACCCAATTTTTTAACTGAGGGGAACAAAATAAAACCTGTGACTGAGAAGACTTTATCTGATTGCATAGATTAGTTTCTGTTTTATTTGAAAAGATATTAGATGCACAGAAGATAGCGATTGTAAGTATGCGTCAAATAATTTGCTGTCTCCTAAACATCTTTATACTCTAAAATTGTATTCAATATGACTTAAAGGAAACAAGTGTGCCTTCGTAGGCCTAGCGATATAATTTTTAGAATAAGTTAGGATTGTAAATTTTATTTTCAAATGTATAGCTAATGACTGCTTAATAAGTACCAGGCATTGTCAGAGCCCTGGACACACAGCAGTGAGCAGTGCTGCTCTTAAGTCCCTGCCTGCATAGAATTTACAAATAAAAGAACAAATAAATTATGATTTAACATAAACAGCCAAGAAAATAATAAATCAGGAGAAGGGGACTGAGTGATGAGTTTGGGTGGATTTTATATAAGTTAGTGAGAGAATCCCTCTCTAAGGAGATATGTGTAGAGACCTGAATGAAATGATGAATTGAACCATTTAATTGTCTGAGGGAAGAAGTTTTCATGGAGCACTTGATCTGGGCATATTTGAGGAAGAACAATGATTCTACTGGGTGAATGGTAAAGTGACTAAGGAGAGAAAGGGAAGGATATGATGTCATATGGGAAGGCAAGAGCTAGCTCATGTAGGGCCTTGCAGAACCTAGTAAAGAGCAGAATTTATTCTAAATGTGACTGAAGCCAATAGAGAATTTAAGCATGGAAAGGACATGATTTAGTTAATGTTTTAAAAAATCATCTGGTTGCCCTAACCGGTTTGGCTCAGTGGATAGAGCATCAGCCTGCGGACAGAAGGGTCCCAGGTTCGACTCTGGTTAAGGACATGTATTTTGGTTGTGGGCACATCCCTAGTAGGGGGTGTGCAGGAGGCAGCTGATCAATGTTTCTCTCTCATCGATGTTTCTAACTCTCTATCTCACTCCCTTCCTCTCTGTAAAAAATCAATAAAATATATTTAAAAAAATCATCCTGTTACTGTTTAGAGAAGAGACTATGAGGGCAAGAAAGGAAGACAAAATGTCTGACAGAAACTGTAAATTGATAATCAAGGTAAGTTGAACAAAATAATTGTTTTATCTAGATAGTGCATATTGCTATCTAATTCTCTTTTAGAATATACAGTTTGGTATAGTCTGCAGATACCCTTTACTCCTATGTAAGAAAAAAACCCTCAAAATTATATAAAGAAAATTTACCTAGATTTGCCATGTCTTTCCTCACCACTCCTAATTATATTGTATCCTTTGACCTAAAAACGAGTATGATATACTGGTCTAGGCTAGGGCACTGGAATCATACTATTTTAGTTATACCCCAGATTTGCTACTTACCACTTATACCTCCTGCCAACTCTGTAACATTTGTCAAGTTGCTTAAGCTTTCTCAGTTTCATTATAACTATCCTATCTAATAATAGACAAACATGGTAATTGACCATACCTTCGCTACGCCTCCCATTGGCTAATCAGTGTGATATGCAAATTAACCTCCAACAAAGATGGTGGCTAATTTGCATACTGCAGGCAGGGCGGGACAGCGCCATCTCCCCTGCCTTGCCGCCATCCAGGCCTGCTATCTGTGACCTGGGGCGGCAGGCATCCATGTGCGACCTGACCTGGGGCGGTCACCCGATCCAGGGCAGCGCCCCAACCCCCGGATTGGCCCTGCTGTGTCCATGACCCAGGGCGGCACCCCAACCCCCAGATCGGCCCTGCCGTGTGCGCAACCCGGGGAGGCAGGGCAGGTATTGAGGGATCAGGCCTGTCATCTGCCACCCGGGGAGTGGGCCTAAGCCAGCAGGTGGTTATCTCCCGAGGGGTCCCAGACTGTGAGAGGGCACAAGTGGGGCTGAGGGACACCCCCCACACCCCCATCGCTTGCCAATGCACAAATTTTTGTGCACCGGGCCTCTAGTATTTAATAGTATGCACCTACTAAGGTCATGTTAACAAATAAAAAAATCTATGGAAGTATTTTAACAAATAATCTGATACAGAATACATATGCAATAAACACTGGTTGTGTTCTTATCAACTTTGACCCTGGTAAAGATTTTGCACGTGGCTATTTTCTTAGCTCTACCTGTTTTCATGACTAATATTTGTTTTTAGGAATTTTCATCTAGAAGAATGAAGTATTGAATTAAAAGAAAACTTAGAAGAGACAATAATATTATTGATGGTAATTTGAATAAAGATTTTATCTAAGATTAAATTTGAGCATATGTGAGTTCATTCATTCATTCATTCATTCAAAAAGCACAATGTTGTATACCTGAAACTAATATAATATTGTATGCCAACTATATTAGGCAATACTTATTTTAAAAGCCCATTTATTTAATCAATAATGTTTCAGATTCTACATGAGTTTCATGGGCTGGAAGAAAGTCAGAAAATAAAGAATACGAATATTTTTAAATATTGTTTTCTCATTTCCATGAAGTAATACACTAATCATATGCAAACATCTTTACATTTAGGTATATTTCATTTTATAAAAGAGATAATTTGTTTGTCAAATGAGGCTATACAAATCTGAATATGAATGGCCTTCAATTAGTAGAAATATTAAAAATGAATAAAATTAAAGGGATTTGAAAAACTCAGATATATTTCCTTTGTTTTGCTCTTTAATATCATCTATTCTGGAAAATAGAGCTACATAATTTAAATCTTAATCTAATTCAGCACAGCCATGGGTCATAAGCCTGAATACTTTAAGAGATTACTTTAAAAAGGCCCTTCCTTGTGGTGCTACTACTGTGAAACAATTTATTAAATAGTCACAATTTTCTCTGAAAATTTCCATGGAATCTTGTGTTTCAGGTTAAAATAAACTTCTTTTCAGGCTCCTTTATCTTTAAAAACATAAGAATACAGATAGTCTAAACATAAGTACAACAAAAGAAAAAGGGGAGTGATAGGAATAAATGTGTTTACCATTTTAAATTGGTAATTTTCATTTCAATGAATCACAAAAGAAAAAAAATAAAATATAGGTTTATAAGTGACCAAAAATAGTGTCATCTGTGGTATTTATTGCTGCGGCTTCCTCTCTACCCCCAAGCCCTTGCTAAAGAAGAAACTGATTTGACTTTGAGTATGTTTGAATCCAAATCAAACTAGGTTATTTGTAGGTTGAATAATTGAATGAAACTAAAATTTAATTTATTTAACTATAACATGTCAAAAAAATTCTCTGCCTGCCTTACACATTGCTCAGCATGACATTTTAAACTATAATGCTTGACAGCATAACCCAATAAACTGGAAGATTCAAAGAAGAAGCTGTTTTCTTCTAAGTGTGTTTTTTCCCGTCATTTCCAGTTTCCTTTCATGCTTAAAGGATGCCGGTTGCCCGGCCAGTGTGGCTCAGTGGTTGAGCATTGATCTCTGAGCCAGGAGGTCACGGGGTTTGATTTCCAGTCAGGACACATACTTGGGTTGTGGGCTTGATCCCCCATAAGGGATGTGTAGGAGGCAGCTTATCAATAATTCTCTCTCATCATTGATATTTCTATCTCTCTCTCCCTCCCTCTCTGAAATCAATAAAATACAATTTTAAAATAAAAAAATAAAAGTATTCCTGTTTACATTTGAATAAGTATACCTAGAAGGCTACCTGATTCCTCTCTTTTCATGTTTTCTTTTCATTTCATACTTAAAATCCATTATTTTAAAACTCTGATTTTTATCAGAATTCAATGATTAAATTGGTTGTTTTTTCATTAACCAGTAAGATTACTACTGATTAAGTATATGTTGAAAATTGTTAACAGTTTACTTTCAAAACTTTTATTTATTTTACCCTCTTTAAAGTGAAAAACCAATTTATCTTATTTTTATAAATGATATGCCAGAACTAGAGGTTTACAATTATGAATGAAACTTTACATTTTGGACAAAAACACATTTTATACAGTGAGACTTAGTATGAACCGGGGTGCAGTTGAAAGAACTCTGGATATGGGAAAGTTGTGTTCTATTCTTAGCTCTGCAGTGAATGTCTGTATATTATCCACTCTCCCACTCTAGGTCTCAGTTTTCTCAAGTAAAAATAGAGAATGGGTCAGATGGTATTTGAATCTATTCTTGCTCTTACTTCTTTGGGTCTGTAAGTTTAGTGTAAATACCCTGTAGAATAAAAGAAGAAAAATTTAAAAAGATGTTATTGTGTGTACAAGATTTCAAGTTAGGAGGCAATTGCCTGGAACATTTAACACACTGTTTTAGCTATCAAACTAACATGATGAGATTTTCCTGGAATAAAGTCTACCTAAATAAATTTCCAAAGCACTTGATGAGATTCTAATCTCATGTCTATAAATTATTATACAGACCTAAGTGTTTAAAAGTTCAAGTTATTTTTACAAGTTGATTTGACATTCAAAAGTATGTCATACTTGCAATGACAAGTATGTCAATGGACATCACTATTAACCCCTTTATTCACTGTTCAGACTACCAAACACTTGTACCCTGAATATGACGCTTGACATTGTAAGCCGATTTAGAAACATTTTACTAGTAGAAATAATGACTATCCTGGTGAAGACATAAACATTAAATGGGCTTTCTCATAAAATCACATTCCGGGGTTGACATGTTCTTCTGGCACCCAGAGACCTCTCATATAAACTGACAAGCAAGACTAACTAGGCGTGAGTGATTGTTCCAAAAAGATTTCCAGCCCCAAACATTCCAGTTAATTGAAGAACAAGAACAGGGTAACATTTCTGCTGTTTCTAAAATTACAGCTTTATTGTTTGAAAGCTTGTACAGGCTCTGTAATATGTGTCTGGTACAGTCATTTGAAAGTCACCTGAGGGGACAGGAAATAATGAGTACAATACCAGGTACATTTCTGCCTTCTCAAATACAGGATAAAATGATAATAAGGTGAAACAACCTAGAATAGTCTAATTACTGGACTCTTTTCCAAGGAAATTTCCAGTTCATGTTGCCCTAAGTGATAAACAAAAGCAGCATAACTGAATTTAAAAAGTATTACTGCCCTCCACCTGCATAGACTTAGGCAACTGAATGCTGTCCTTTCATTCCTTACAGGCCATTGTCCTGATGGTTACAGATAACCAACTGATATCTGCATTGCTTATTAGATGGGACTCAAATATTCAAATTTGAGATCCAGTTCTATTTATTCATATCTTTCCCTAAATCTCCTCCACGATGACTCTTCCCATTTAGGTCCTTACAAACAAAAGAACTTTTCCAACTTATTTTCTGCCATTAGGAAGAGGCTCAGCTCAATACCTTATAAAAACCATTTGCCTTCACCCTAAAGTCAGGAAGCCACAGTCCTTAAAAACACTTGTATGCATGCATATAAGCATAACCAATGGACACAAGACACTGGGGAGTAGGGGAGGCCGGGGGAAAGTCAAGGAGGAAAATAAAAAGGAGACATATGTACTACTCTTTGTAATATTTTAAGCAATAAAACAAAATAAAATAATAAAAATAAAACAAAACAAAAAAACCAACAGTGTCTTTTCTCTCTGGAGAAAAGGAAAATAATTTCTTTTCTTGAGCTCCTCCTCTGCAGATATAAAATGATGAGAAGAAATTAGAGAAAGATAGAGAAGAGTTTTACAAGCATAGGTCATGATAAATGTAAAGATTATAAGACAAGAGTTCAGAGTAACAAAAGACATCTACAGAACAAGGTAAGTGAGGGGAAAGTTGGAAGGAAATAAGATTGGAGGAGCAGTATATAGGGTCATTTGGGGCCAGTTAGGAGAGTGTAAAGATTCATATTTTAGCCTAATTGAAATGGAAAAATATTGAGGATAGAGAGCAGTGATATAACATTACATCATATTTTTAAAATAACATTAATGCAGTGGGAAATTAATAAGAATAAAACAGTAAAAAACCTTTAAGAGGTTATCATACAAGTACTAAAGAAAAGGGTTGTATGTTCAGAAGACAGAAATGATGGGGCTGAAAAAATTTATAAGCAAAAAATACGTATATATGTTTCTATATATAAAATCATATTATTACAACATTGGAAAATAGGAAACATATAATTAAAGAAAAATAATAGTTTATGAATTATTAAAAGAGAAAACAGATACAATCAGAATGAGATTGGAGAAAACCATAACCCAAAGCACACAAAAGAGAATATTATCTATCTATATCTATATCTATATCTATATCTATATCTATATCTATATCTATATCTATATCTATCTATCATTGACTTCAGAGATCTATATCTATATCTATATCTATATCTATATCTATATCTATATTGGCTGCCTCCTGCACATCCCCCACTGGGGGTCGAGCCTGTAACCTGGGCATGTGCCCTTGACCAGAATTAAACCCAGGACTTTCAGCCCACAGGCCGACGCTCTATCCACTGAGCCAAACTAGCTGGGGCAAAAGAGAGTACTTTTGAGGAGATAGGTAGTATGATGTACTCAGGTGAATAAGACATTAAATAATTTTATAGAATGCTCACTTTAATATTCATTCAGTAAAACTGAAGAATACCAAACATTGTCACTACTCTGTGCAAGTATAATTTATTTTGTAAAGTAGCAAAACCTGCTGCCTATTCATAAAAAATCTGTTTATAAAATAATATATATCTATATGGTAGAATAATATAGTATTTTAAGAAACTGAATCACATAAAATAGCTAAATATTAAAATGCAATATTGAGTTAAAAACAAGATGCAAGATAATATCTCTTGTAAAATGACAGTTATGTAGATTTAAAATACAAACTATATATTGCTTATGGATACATACCTAGATAAAATTGATAAAGTGGTTTGAGGTGATATGCACCACTCAGGATAGTGGTAACCTCAGCAAGTAAGGAAAGGACAGACTAAGAAGGTTGTGATTAGAAAAGACTTCAAGTCTATCCATAAAATACGACTACAAGAAAATATGACAAAATATTTAATGTTTGGTGGGAATATTAATGTTAGTTATACTTTTCTTTGAACTTTTATACATGTATATATTTTTACCTGAAAAAATAGGCTGATTTTGAGAATGGACACAAACTGTTGTCCTCAATGCTTAAAGTCAAACATACAGAAAGCATTAGAGAAAAATTAGAAGAAATATATCATAGATCCTGAAATTCTAACATTAGTCAAATGGAATTTTAAAAGGAGATAATAGAGATAATGTAGGAGAGGAAATCATTAACAGTGAGAAAAAGAAAATAAAACAGCTGATGATACAAAATGTCAAGTGCCAAGGATAATAAATGGATTAAGAATGAGAATAGTGAAATTATCAGTAAAGTTCAGGGACTTAAATTGTAAACACAATAAGAGTAAACAGTGACAATAACAGTAATTACCTATCAGAGAAGCAGAATAGCAGTAACAACCATTGCTAAGAGAACATGGAATATTATCTTCAACATTATGAGAGGAATGATTTTGAAATTAGAACCATGCAGTCAAACTAACAACCTAGAGGAAAAGTAAGACATTTTCAGAAAATGAAGGGTTGAGAATATTTTAAAAACTTGATTGAAATTATCTACACTAATAAAAGAGAAACATGGTAATTGGCGTACGACCGCTACCCTTCCCATTGGCTAATCAGGGAGATATGCAAATTAACTGACAGCCAAGATGGCGGCCGGCAGCCAGGCAGCTGATGCGAACAGGGAGGCTTGCTTCCTTCAGTGAAGGAGGACTCCAACGTTCCCCGCCTGCGCTGCCCACCTCTGAGCTTCAGTTGGAAACATTGTAACATTTATAGAAGATAAACAAAACCCCAGAAACCTCCTGTCAGTCAGCCGGGATCTCAGAGCTGGAGTCGCAACATTGTTTCGAATACAGAAAACAAAGGCCAGAAACCTGCTTTCAGCAGCCGAGCCTCAGAGAGAAAGCCGGCTCTCAGCTCCAGTGACAGCCATAGAAGGTAAATAAATGCCAGAATAAAAAAAAAAAGAAAAAAAGGAGAGGTTTGGAGCTTCAGTCGCCCGCCAGCCTGAAAACGGCCCTCAGCCCCTCACCCAGACTGGCACCCCAGTGGGGACCCCCACCCTGAAGCAACAAGATGGCGGCTAATTTGCATACTGAAGGC
>NW_005353910.1:225443-231636 GCF_000412655.1 Myotis brandtii | reverse complement strand
GGGCCCCCCCCCCCCCCCCCCCCCCAGTGCACAAATTTTTGTGCACCGGGCCCCTAGTCCTATATAATAAAAGCCTAGTAGGCAAATTGTCCCCTCAATCAGGAGTTTGACCATTGGTGGGGCCAGCCAGGGGAAGGGAGGGAAGCCCTGGCCAGCAGCAGTGGTGGAGGCAGCAGCAGTTGACCAGGGGAAGGAAAAAAGGCCTTGGCGGTGGCAGGTGGCTGGGGGAAGGGAGGAAGTCCCCAGCCGGCAGCCACTAGGGACCCTACCAGTGCATGAATTTTGTGCACTGGGCCTCTAGTCTATATATATAAAAGCCTAAGCGACTGAACAACTGAATAGCCGGAACGACCAGAATGACCGGAACAACTGGTCACTACTATGATGCGCACTGACCACCAAGGCACCGGGCCTCTAGTCCTATATAATAAAAGCATAGTAGACAAATTGTCCCCTCAACCAGGAGTTTGTCCAGGAGTTTGACCAGTGGTGGGGCCAGCTGGGGGAAGGGAGGGAGGCCCTGGTCAGCAGCGGTGGTGGAGGCAGCAGCAGTTGACCAGGGGAAGGAAAAAAGGCCTCGGTGGTGGCAGGTGGCTGGGGGAAGGGAGGAAGTACCCAGCCGGCGCCACTAGTGACCCTACCAGTGCATGAATTTCCTGCACTGGGCCTCTAGTCTATATATATAAAAGCCTAAGCGACTGAACAACTGAATAGCCGGAACGACCAGAATGACCGGAACAACTGGTCACTACTATGATGCGCACTGACCACCAAGGAGAAGATGTTCAATGGAGGAGCTTCTCCCTGGTGGTCAGTGCGCTCCCACAGCAGAAGTGCTGCTCAGCTGTCCGACCAGTCCCGGTGGCCCACCAGCCCGTTGGCAGCCACTCCCTCCCTCAGTAGTCCTGCAGGTCCAATCTCCAGAGAATGGGCCAGGTACCAACTGACCAGCACTGCTGGCACAATTCCAACAGCACCACCAGTCTCCTAGAAGTTGGCCTCGGGCAAGGTGGCCGCTTCCCCTCCCTAGATGCTCCGCAAGGAAGAAAGGATATACAAGCAGCCGCTATGTGGCTCCCAATCACTGGTGCAAACATCTGTGGGACAGATCCAGATCCCAGGCCAGCATGGGCATCCTACCACCCACCCAGAGGGCCAATCACATCCCAGCCCCTTGCCCCCTCAGGACCCGACCTGTGCACGAATTCGTGCACCAGGCCTCTAGTATTTAAATATTATGACTGAAAAATGCAAACAGAATATATTTCAAATCATTAGGCATACAAATGTTGAAAGTTGGCCTCGGGCAATGTGGCCACTTCCCCTCCCTAGATGCTCCGCAAGGAAGAAAGGATATACAAGCAGCCGCTATGTGGCTCCCAATCACTGGTGCAAACATCTGTGGGACAGATCCAGATCCCAGGCCAGCATGGGCATCCTACCGCCCACCCAGAGGGCCGATCGCATCCCAGCCCCCTGCCCCCTCAGGACCCGACCTGTGCACAAATTCGTGCACCAGGCCTCTAGTATTTAAATATTATGACTGAAAAATGCAAACAGAATATATTTCAAATCATTAGGCATACAAATGTTGAAAAGAAAATTCTATAAATCTTATCAACATATTTGAAAAAAAAACAACAAAAAATCAAAATCTTCTCCCCTAAAAATTTAGCATAATTAGGGAAAAGATGACAGAAATAGGATCAATAGATAAGGATCACAATAAATATAAAAGGGTTTTTCTCTGCTTTCAAAGATAGATACTTTCAAAATGGCTAAAATCAAACTAAGAAATTAATAAGCATATAAACACTGTTTTCAAGAGACACTGAAAACAAATCTTTTAAAAAGTTGAAATAAAGTAAAAATATAATGTATATCAGGCAAATTCTAATATATTTTTCAAAAATTCTAATAAAATATAGAAACATCAAATGAAGCAAAGAAGATATTCTTACCACATTGTGTAAAAATTATATTTTTTCTGAGTATATTGCTCTTTTAGTTCATTGCTTGCCAGATTTTAAAATATACTGTTTTGCAGATTTTGAATATAAGTATATAAAGGGTACTTTGTTTAGAGTTTATGTGTGTGCATGTACATGGTTTTAGTGTCTAGATTCTTATAATGAGTTGAGGAGATTTTTGTCTACATTTATGCTTTAGGAAAGTTTATATAACATAGGTGATATTTGTTTCTCTGGGTCAGAATATATGTTTGAATATATTATCTTGTTTCTTCTATTTTCAATTTTATAGTCTTTTCTTATATAAAAATAAGTCATTTATATATAGATATATGTATACACACATATATAAAAAGGAACAATGTTTATATATTTCTTAAGCATATGTTTTTCTAGATTTTAAATATACTAGAATAAAGTTTAAGAACCAGTTCCTTTTTTTATTTTTATTGATTTTTTTTTTATTTTTACAGAGAGGAAGGGAGAGGGATAGAGAGTTAGAAACATGGATGAGAGAGAAACATCGATCAGCTGCCTCCTGCACACTCCCTACTGGGGATGTGCCCGCAACCAAGGTACATGCCCTTGACCGAAATCGAACCTGGGACCCTTCAGTCCGCAGGCCGATGCTCTATCCACTGAGCCAAACTGGTTAAGGCAAGAACCAGTTTCTTATTTGCTCATTTGAAATGTCTATAGAATCAGTATTTTAAAGACCCAATTGTGACTATTTTTTTCTTTAGAAATATGAAAGGATGATAATTTACATATTTATTTTATTTTATTGATTGATTAAGGTATTACATATGTGTCCTTTTCCCCCCATATTTTAACTTGCATATTTGCATTTCATTTTTATTTTTGTAGCTTTGGGATTTGGATTTTATATAAACTGATTTATGAAGTCTTTATTCAGGAGGCATTTGATCTCTGCAACTAAAGTTTGTCTTATGGAAGTAAAGTGTTACTTCTTTTGTTGCATGTCTCATTTAGACATTAATTAGTAAATTTAAGTTCTAAGTCTTGTCTTCTAAGTATTCTGGAATTATTGTTATGTAAACCCCTCAAAATTTTTTTTATATTCTCAGATCATAGCATGGAACCTGGCACTTATTGAAGAACAGTGAATATTAGTGATGATAATGATACTCACTAAAATTATAAATCTAGAGAAAGGAAAGGTCACAGTAGAAGAGATGAGAGTCCAATTTACTAAAATATTAATCCTTGTTCCTGAAAACCTCATATGTGACCTCTCCTAATGTTGGTGGTGCTATTACCTTAAATACTGATATCCATGAGTATTGTCAAACTTGGTGTTTACTTAAAATCTTCTAATTTATTTTAAAATTGTGTATTAGAGCCAATAGCCCTTAGGGGAAGTCAGGAAATCCAACACTTGTGAGACTTTTATGAGTTTGGGTTAGAGAGTATTTGAGAACTCAACAACATCCTGAATACTTCACAACATGGCTTCCAGGATGTGAGCAAGAAGGCTTGACTCATCCAGGGACATTTGGCTGCTGCTTAGATGTCCTAATTCCATGCCATGTCCTGTAAAGCCTTTAAAATTTTCATGAGAGGAAACAATTATTTTGTTCTTCTTTTCAGAACCTTTTACCAATTGGAACCATGAAAAGGATGTATCACCACTGTAGAGAGGAGCTTGATGAAATGGTAGTACAACCTTGGCTTGGGAAACTGAATCTACTGGCACTGCTATCAACACTTGTAAGTGGAAAGGGAACAACATTGGTCTTAGAATTGGAACGCATTTGTTCCTGAATTTATCTATATCCTGGGTAATCTTGTGCAAATAGTTTACTTTTCTGAATTTCTTTTGTTGTTATTTGTTTATATGATATGTGAATTCACATGTATATACAGTTACTACTACTACTACTACTACTACTAATAATAATAATAATAAAATTTTAGGCTACTAGTTTATTTTCTCTCCTAGATAACTACTGGATTCCAAGTGACTTGACATTACCTATTTTGAAAACTTTATTTATGTACGGGTACAGTAAAACTTATCCTGCTATTCTTTGGTTGAATAATTGACAAGAAAAAATTAGATCACTTCTTGGCCTCTTGGCTAAGATCAGGTGTAGGAGTTAGAAAACTTAGGGTGTTTGAATATGATAAGAAAAAAATAGCATATGTACAATAGAAAAACACACACAAAGCACCTGTCAAACTAAATGCTAGTTCAGATATTGAAACAATTTAAAGATATTAAAAAATAGTGCTGCTCCCTCCCTTATTTCTGGATCTATGAAGGTAATACCAATGAAGAGAACAGACAGTGACACTCAGGGAATGTTTCTTATTTCCTAGGATTATTAATTGGTAGATCCCCAATGTTCAACATAGGATTATATTGTTCACAATTGGATATTCACAAACTGGGAGGTGTCCTTCTCTGGTTATGATAAATTATAATTGTACTATAAGTAATTCAAACTGTAGAGATTTAGAGAAACTATAAATCTCCATTAAACAGTATACCTTTAACAAATCTTTTAATCTCTGAGATATATTTTCCCATTTATAAAATAAGAGGATTAGATAATCATTAGATGATCTTTAAATAAAGGGTGTAGCATTCATAGAAAGTATTGTTTTGTGAATAAATTTGATCTAGACCATTTGTGATAAGTTATAATGAGACTTATGGGGGAAAAGAAGAAGGTAGTTTTTATAATAGAAGCAGAATATTAAAGTGGATATGAGCATGGTGTTTGTAGAACAGTAAAAATATCTCAACCTGATGAATCATCAAGCTCTATGACTTTGGTCAACAGTTGACAGTTTCCTCTGAAATCTACCATGCAAATATTTCATTCAAATCCCTTGATGATTTAATTCTCTGCCGGTCTTGGATTAAATCCTAATTCCAAATGAAGACAAGTTTCATTCAGACCTTTGCTGATCCTCGAAACACATCATTTTGGTGCTTTGCAGAGACAAAGACACTGAGCAGCGGTTTTGTTTGGGTTTTGTAATATGACATTTGGTCACTTCACCAGCTTTCACATCTGCTTCCAGTTTGGGATGAAACCACTTAAACCTCATGCACCCACTGAAAGCTGTGGTTTAGTCACACAACATTCTGTCACAAAAATTACATAAGCATATAAACAGAGGAAAAACTTGTTGCCTTTGTTTTAAAGTTTTGGTTTATTCTTCTAAATGCAAATGAAATCAATTCTGAACCAAACAATAACACAATGAAAGCTAAATAAAGTAGACAACAATGTTCCATGCTACTCTTGAAAATCAGCATAGATGTGCTAGCACTCAGTATAGTTGTTTACCTTCTACATGTTGTCCTACTAACATTTTGACCAGCTTCTGTTTTGGGCAACTAGATATTACATTTTATTCCTGAGTTGGAACAATAATATAACCACTTTTATTTTTTGATATGTGGATATTCACAGTAACATTTTAGTTCGAGTTTGTCTTTTTTCTTCTTAACGTAGTTATCACATTTCATGACATGAAACATACTTTAGAGCTATCAAATATGTCCACCCACTACCCTTGCCATTATTCAATGTGTAACTGGATTTAAGAAAATCTAAACCCCTGATAATATTGACCAGTCTCAGGTTTTGTTCCTATCCTATAATTGTCAATCACATTCAGTTGGTAAAGTAAAATAGTGATGTGGTCAATGTTTTCCAATTGGATTGCTAGACAGGAAGGCTAGTTCTTTTCTATATAACTAGAGGCCAGGTGCACAATATTCGTGCACTCAAGACGGGGGTCCCTCAGCCCAGCCTGTGCCCTTTCGCAGGCCAAGAGCCCTCAGGGGATGTCTAACTGCCAGATCTAAGCTGTCAGACATCCTTAGCACTGCCTCAGAGGCAGGAGAGGCTCTCGCCATTGCTGCTGCGCTCACCAGCCATGAGCCCGGCTTCTGGCTGAGCAGCACTCCCTCTGTGGGAGCACACTGACCACCAGGAGGCAGCTCCTGTGTTGATCGTCTGCCCCCTGGTGGTCAGTGTGTGCCATAGCAACTGGTTGTTCTGCAGTTTGGTTGATTTGTGTAGTAGCCTTTTATTATATAGGATGGGCAAATATTGTAACTTCAATCCAGCTATATGTTGTCACTCATCTCATGGAGGATCAAAATGTGACCAAATTAGTTCAGACTCATTCATTTAAAAAAAAAAATCAGTCACTGTTTTATTTTTTTTATTTATTTATTT
>NW_005353910.1:202348-225316 GCF_000412655.1 Myotis brandtii | reverse complement strand
TTTATTTATTTATTTATTTATTTATTTTTTGGTGCCATGACTCGGATTCGAATCGGTCACTGTTTTAAATGAACACATGTGCATATGCTCATTGCACATAAACACAAGTTATTGGTGCCATGACTCGGATTCGAATAAGTCACTGTTTTAAATGAACATATGTGCATATGCTCATTGCACATAAACACACGCACACTCACAGATGAAACCTCTCAAAGTACACACTTAAACCTTTTAGTGAATCCTTATATTCAGGAAAAAGTCCAAATCCCTTAGCTGGACATTTAAAGTTCTTCATAATTGGCTTCAACTTCTAAGTCTATCCTTATTTCCTGCTGGATCCCCTCTAGCACCCATGCTAAAGTTAATCTAAAACAGCACTATATACTGAAAATGTCATGATCTTTATGCTCCTTAAACTTCAGTCTACTCTTCTCTTTACTTAGCATATCCAGTTTTACCTACTTTACTGAGAAAATTACCACTCATCTTTCAGCTAACAATTTATGGCTTCAATTAAGTTTTTTCTTTATCCCTAATGTTTGCTGGTAGCAGAATCATCAGAATTATTGAATCCATTCTATGTCTACTTAACACCTTGTTCATACCTGTTGGTAGCACTTACTAAATCCGATCAAAATTGTTTATGTATACGTCTATCTATCTAGTTTGGTAGATGACAAATTCTTGGGACGGTGCACAAAGTTCATGTGCTTGTTTACACTGAAAACAGAATACAACCCAGTCTTTCCTGTTTTTTTTCTCTGTCTTTTTGCTCTGGATTATGCCAGCAGACTAATTTTTCTCCTGCTTTCAATCTCTACCTACTTCTGGTTACCTTCCATGCTCCTTTCTGATTATTTGTTTCAAAGTATACACACTTTATTTAATGATATCACTTTTAAATGCCCGCCTGCTAATTTAAACAGATCTTTGTCCTGATCTACAATCCATTTAGGGAAATTAACTTCCTTTTTAATCCTACTCATTTAGAGAACTCTTTTAAATCTCCTCTCTCCTTTAATCACTATAGCCACCTCCTTCCTAGCCTCATACTCAGCTGATGCAATTACTTTCCATTTCACTAAGAAGAAAAAAGCTATAAAAGAATTTCTATAAGCTTTTACTACCACATTTTCCCACCTGCACATATTAATACCAATACTGTCTGCTTTCCCTATCTACCCATTGGTGCATTGAATATCAACTCTCTTGACCCATCAGATACATCACTTCTACAGTTCTCCTTCTCTTTCCTATCTCATCAGTTTCACTCTTTCATTTCAACCCTGTCAGCAGCATACAATAGACTAATCTATCTCCCATTTTCAGGAAAACCTTTGGTTGATTGCATCTCTTCCAGCTACTGTCCCATTTTTTTCCCCACCTTTGACAACACAATTTTTCAGAGGAGTTAACTTTCACCAGTTCATTTCCACATTTTCTCTCTAGGTCCTATTGGTGAGGTTTTATTTATTACCAGTCTACGCTAACTGCTCTTGCCAAAGTCACTAGTTACTTCCCAAAGCCAAATCCAATGGCCACTTTTCAGTTCTCTACGTACTTAAAAGTATTTGTCACAGTTGATTACTCTTTCTTTGCTTCATTTAGTTATCAGGACACCAATTCCTTTGGCTCTTCTTTTACTTCCCCACTAGCACGCCTCTTCTTTGCTAGTTCTTTCTCCTCTCCCTGGCCTGTAAATTTTATAGGACTGCAGGGCTCAATTTTAGCCCCCCACCCCCCGCCTTTTTCTCTCTATAGAGTTATGTAGTCACAAGGCATTAAATATTATTATCTCCAAATGACTCCCAAGAAATGAAGGGAGAAACAACAAAGAAACCCTGCTCAATTAATAAGCTCTTGAATGCTGCTCTTAATGAAGGATAAACAAACTAACAGTAGTTATTTGAAAAGTCAAGAAAAACAATAGATTTAAAAAATAACACGTTTATGTATTTCTTATATGGTGCATATACTGCATGATGAACACAGCAGTGAAAAAGGCAAACCAAGGTCATGCTCTTCATACATCTATATTCCAGATATATGAACTATGGGTATGGGGCCAGGGGAATAAGAGGGGGAGAAAAGGCTTTCTTCCTTGTTTTTCTAGCCCAGAATTTTCCCTGAACTCTATCTATACCCATGCATTTAGCTGCTTAGTTTACAAACCTCAAACTTATTATGTCTACAACTGACATCTGGGTTGTCTAACAAATATGTTTGTTTTTTTTTGGAGTCTTCCTCATCTGAGTGGCTTGAGCTAAAACGCATGGTGTCAATTTGACTTCTCTCTTCTCCAATATTTGATCAACTACAAAATCCTATCCGTTCAAAGTATTTCCATGATTTGATCATTCTCATCACTATCTATAACCATCCAACTCCAGGCCACCATCACCTCTTACCTGGATAGCTTCAATAGCCTATTTGATTTATCTGCTTCTATCCCGTCCTCTTTGGCTTTTCTCAACATAATATTCATAGTGCCCCTTGACAATGAAATCAAAATTTTCTACTATTTTGTTCATTGCCCTCCACTGGCTTCCCAACTTCCCAACAAGGTGCAACATGTCTATATCCCCTCACTCTCTGACCTAATCTCCTGTCACTTTCCAATTCAACCCAATATTTCACTTATATCAGTCTCTATACTTTTTCTTGAACATTCCAAGCATGTTCCCACTTCAGAACATTTCCACTACTATTTTATCTGCTTTAATGACTCTTCCCCAGACCTTCCCTTGATCACTCTCTCATGTCCTTCAGATCTCTGCTGTAATGCCACTTATTAGAGAAGCCTTCCCTGGTCACTCTTTATTAAAGTTTAGCAACTTCAAGCTGCCTTCCCTTCCTCTGTGTTATTTTCCTTCAAAGCACTTATCACCATCTTGTAGTCTGTATTTACTTATTTGTGCATTGTCTGTCTCCCCCTACTGGACTGCTACATAATAAGAACAAGGGTTTTGTAGTTTATTCACCACTCTTTACTGGCAGCTGGATGTTACTACATAGTACTTGCTCAATAAACATTCACTGAATAAATGAATGAATGAATTAACTTCCCTTCACTGCCTCACATATATGGACAGTATCAGTAACACTTGGCTAATTGTTGTTTCCTGACTTTATAAAAGGCCCTGTATTTTACTTCCTGTCTTAATTCATTTTTCAGCACTCCTCATTTCCCATTTCCACACACTCAACTCATACCTATATTTCAGAGCTCAATTTACACATTGTATTATATGCAAAGATCCTTAGAATATCCAAAAATACTTTACAAATGTAATTACTTGGGGCTTTTAGTACTTTCTCTCCTATCATCCTATAAAGTTTTAGAGAGTAAGTACCAAATATCTCCTCCTGTCTACCTTTTACCCCAAATCCAGACTGTAGCATATAGGAGTTCCTCAAGAACTGCTTTTTAAATAAATATAAAAATGAAAGTTCCATTTTTACTAATGTATACAAGAGTATACAGAAGTCCTTACAATAGCCTTAAATCAGGATTTTAATAAAATGCAAACCCCTTATATACATTACACAAACTTAAATGATCTTCCTTGAAAGGTCTTTTATGACTTACAAACCCTACAATTTCACTTTGTGGCATCCCCTACCTCAGTCATTTGTTTTACTAGCCTTGATTTTTCTAAAATTTTTGAAACTGTTTTCCATCCTAGGCCTTAGCCCTTACTGCTTTTCTGCTTGCATTTTTACATGGTCTATTGTTTTGTAAATGGATAACTTAGGTATCAGTTCATTTATCAAAGTTTTGTATATGGCTCCCTTCCTTGCCCACCTAAATTAAGGTCCAAGTCTTAATTTCCTCTTTATCAGATCACCCTACTTTTTATCATCATAGCACTTAGCACTATTTGAAATTATGTTTTGAATATTGTTTACTTGTTAATCACATATATTTCATCTTCTTTCTGCTCCTACACCTTGCCTTCCCTAGCCCCATTACCCATAATTTATATATCTGGAACGTGAGATGTGTGAGGAGCATGAACTTAGTTTGTTTTTTCACTGTTGTATTCATCATGCCTAAAACTGTGCACTATATAAGAAATAAAAATTTCTTATTTTTTAAAAAAATCCATTGTTTTATTTGACTTTTCAAGTAATGACTATACTGGTTTATTTATCCTTCATTAATAGCAGCATTTTAGAGTTTATTAATTGAGCAGGGTTTCTTTGTTGCATCTCCCTTCATCTCAGGAATCCATATATCCACATAAAGAAGGAAAGTACACCTTTTGGAGAATATCTTTTCAGAGAAACACTAACCACAAGAGAAGTCCTGAAACAAATTATAATTGATTCATAAAGTCACCTCTTCACATTTATGAAAGACAACACTTAGCTCCTGAAATAAGCATTTTCCTTCTTACTCATGAAACTATTTTGTGCTGATGAAGCTATATAACATTGGTAATTTCTAAGAAGGAATAGTCTAAAAATAATTCCTCAAATCTCCAAATGAGAGCTAGTCCAGAGTGGGAATATACACAGTAATATTCCAATTTACTAATATTTAAGAACTTTGGTATTTTGTGGCAAATGTGGCTTTCAATACTTTTGTGTGCAAAGATTTATTAAAATCCTTTTTTCATGAGACCAAGAAAAAAAATCAATATAAACATATAGAATTGACACCATGGAAACAGATTCATGCTGAAGGGTTTTATACTTAGCCGTCTTAATGTTTTTCCATTGTGGTTGACATTTGCTGAAGACAAATGGAAACATCTTGTTTTAACATGAAACTTTCTGGGATCCTCCCAAGCAGGCACAAGGCGCAATCTCTCTTCTTCCTTTTAACTCCAAAGCCATGTCTCTTTGTCTGTCTCTCTATTTTACAATGTGTCACTTTTTACCTTTATCATATTTAGGCCTTATTACTCCTAAATAATTAAATTCTCACTAACTATCCATTTTTTAATCACTTCCTATTGCCTTCTATAATTTCAAATGCATAGAAAGTGTTCAATAAATGTTTGTGGAATATGTAAATATGATTATTTGTTTATATAATTTGTTTTTAGTCTTTGAGGGTCAAATTTTTTTAAAATTTATCTTTATTGCCCTAACCGGTTTGGCTCAGCAGATAGAGCATTGGCCTGCAGACTGAAGGGTCCCAGGTTCGATTCTGGTCAAGGGCAAGTACCTTGGTTGTGGGCACATCCCCAGTAGGGGGTGTGTAGGAGGCAGCTGATCGATGTTTCTCTCTCATCGATGTTTCAAACTCTCTATCCCTCTCCCTTCCTCTCTGTAAAAAAAATCAATAAAATATATAAAAATAAAATAAAATTTATATTTGTTGAAAGTATTATAGATTCCCCTCACCCCCATTGGCTCCCTCCATTACCCCTTTTTATCCCCCATCCCCAGGCCTTCACTGCACTATTGTCTGAGTCCATAGAGGGTCAAAATTTTTAAAGGAACAAACTGACAATGATTATTTATTTTCATTGAACTTCTGACTTCCAGAGAAACAAACTTATGCAGAATCATGTAGAACAGTTTTTCAGTTTCCCTTAAGAAGCTGAAATGACTATCTGGCTCTTTATTTGTAAGCTTTTAGTAAATACTATGGGGCATTTAGTATCAATTTATAAACAAACTAGTGGCCCAGTGCACGAAATCTGTGCACATTAAAAGGGAATTAATTAGAGGAAATATTTTAGGGCCCAGGGTGCAGGAGAATGGGATTCCTGGCTGGCAGGCCGCTGACAGCAAGCTGACCAACTGCTGATTCCAGGAGGAATGGGACTCCCTCCTCGCTCCTGTCAGGGTCCAGTTTGAAGGCTGGCCACGGCCAGATTATGTGAGACCCAGAGTTCCGCTGCACCCTGGCCGGGGCCCAGAGCTCCCTCCCACCATGCTGAGACCCATCAAATTTATCCTAACTGCTCCCCCTGCTGGCCTGGTCTCCCCCAACTGCCCCTCCACCTGCCTGGTTGCCCCTCACTGCCCCCTCTCCCCGCTGACCTGGTCACCCCATGCAGCCTGCTATTTGGTCATACGTCTGGTCGTTTAGGTTGTGACGGCCCCTGGCTTTTTATATATTAAGATGGTGGAAAGGCCATCAGAATGTATAGATCTCCTTCCTATAATCTACTACAATGCTAGGCACGATGATTATAATGCATTTAGATGTAGAAGAATAAAGTTTAAATACAGAGAGTTGCCTTACAGACAAGCAGAACACATAGGTCTAGAAATTGAACATTTTAGGGTTTGCCCAGGAATGGAAGGTTGCTTGTTAAGTTTACAGAGGGGGATGAATAAAGAAAAATAGTACATGGCAGTTTGAGAAGGAAGTTGCCGACTCATATAGGCCCCAGATTGATTGATTGATTGATTGATTGATTGAGGTTTTGGGATCAACTTGGTAAGCAATGGGGAGCTCTTGAAAGTTTCAGTAGAGGGCAGTGGCATGATAAAAGCTGTGCTTTAGGGAGAATAACCAGACAAATTATGCTTGATATGATGGCTAGAGATAGCTAAGGAAGATAAATCTTTTCAAAAGCTGTTAGTGATATTCTAGGTTGTTGTTTTTTTCCTGTGGGAAAAACATAAACTAAAATTTTATTGCTTTTTGACACCTAAAGGGAAAAAGAAGACCAGAAAATGAATGGATTATATATGTGTAATTTTTCTCTGTCTATGTATTCATGCATACACATATTTCTTTGTCAGAAATATTGCTGACTGTTTAGGTTTATAGACTAAAGCATTTGACAGTGTGTCCAATAGATTTCAGGTACAAGTATTGGCATGTTTTGTGTTATTAGATTGAATGACTCAGAGCCCTGGTTATAAAATCAATTTTAAATTTCATCTAATTTTTTAAGGAACTTCCATTATAAAGGTACTAATAGCAATTGATCTAGATAAACTTTTAACTTAGCATTTTGTTATTATGTCAAATGTGATGTTCATCCTCAGAATAAAAGATTTTCATATATTCTTTGGAGACCCTAATATAAAAGAAAATGGGCTGTAGGCAAGAAGATATATTTCACAATTCAAGTTAATTCTACCATATATATAATGGGAATATTTAAATACCCTCTAGAAATATTAATATATCATAGACAGTTGATTATAGTTATTTTATAGCACACACACAAAAACGAACAAACATGGGTACAGAAAAAAGATTTTCTTATTAAACTGTTATTGAGTCACTAGTACATTCTGATTCCTTGCTGAATATAAAGTGTAACTGAAATCAATAGAAATCTGACTCATTACATTTTTTTTCCTTCCTGAAAAGTCATTTCTCTGATGTTTTTACAGCATTGCTGAATTATTCAAACTTCTTGGGTTCAAATCTCTACTACTTTCTGACTCTTGAGTTTAGGCAAATTACTAAATCTCTCTGTGTATTTGCAGATAATTGGTTAAGTTTACTCAACTATAAAATGGGGGGGGGTAGGATCTTACTTAGGGAGTTGTTATATAAAGGTTAAATTGTTAATACATTAAAAATGCTATAAATAGTGCATGCATATAGTAGGCAGTCAGAAAATATTAGTGATTATTACATTTCATCACTTATTCAAAGAACTTTATAATTAGAATCCCCTTCCCCAAAGTTCCCTTTGCATATTAGGCAAATCACTGTTAGAATACTTAAAAAGCTGTATTCTAACTATTGGTTGACACACACAGCAGTGTTCCACAATGAACTACAAACTATTTAAGCTTTGTTTATAAATTTTATTTGTAGTGCTTATAAAATCTGGTACATTGGAAGCAGGGGAAGAAAGAAAGAAGGAAGGAAGGAAGGAAGGAAGGAAGGAAGGAAGAAAGGAAGGAAGGAAAGAAGAGAGGGAGGGGGGAAGGGGGGAAGGATTAAAGATTAGTTAGCCATGGTTTTGTGTCAGTTCACTATTGCTGCATGACCACACACCCAAGGACTTAGTGTTTGAAAAAACAACATTCATTTTACAGAATAACATTTGCAATTTGGGAAGACATCTTGGGAATAGCTTGTCTCTTCTTGATATGGCTTCAGCTAGCTGAGTTCACTACTTCTAAGATGGCTCATTAATATTTCCAGTAATATGGTATTGACTGTCAGCTGGGACCTCATCTAGGACTAGACAGGACCTCCTTTACATTCCATGAGGATCTTTCTGGGTCTGAGTGGACTTCTTTGAATGTGATGCCCCAAGAGAACCAGGCAGAAACTGCATTAACTCTCATGACCTTGCCTTGGAAGTCAGTTAGCCTTACTTCTGCCATAGTTACAGACTCCCACAGCTCAAAGGGAGGGCATTCAAAGTTACACGGTAAGAAGTGCATGTGGACTGAGAGAGCTCACTGAAATCGTTTTTGAAAAATGCAATCTGCCATGCTTATGGTGATGATGATGGTAGTTTCTTGAGGTTTGTAAAATGATAATGGCAATAATGACAGCACAACACAATTGAGTATCATTGCAAGGAAGTGATAAAGAGATAAAATAATTAAAATTCCATATAGTAATAAACCTGAGTATAAAATTCCTGGGGATGGTGACAAGAATTATCCCTTCCTCTCCTTTAACCACATGAATTCTACCTTACAGCCATAAACAGTGTTCATACCAGGTGTCTATAGAGTTTTGTTGTATGACAATAAATAAAAATGAATAGCATCAAGGGATTATGACACTACTGATAACCACATTACTTTGCAGATTGCTATGTTCATTCTTATACAAATGAATAGCATCAAGGGATTATGACACTACTGATAATAACCACATTACTTTGCAGATTGCTATGTTCATTCCTATAAATTTGTTTTACCTGAATCTCCCCTAAAATAATGAACCAAAGAAACCAAACAAAAAATTAAATAAATGTGAAGAAGGACTTTCATATATTTATGTAACAGGTAAGACAAACAAAATTCCAATTGCTAGTTAAAGAACTAATCTTAGATAAATATATTTTCACTTCCAATCTGCCTCTTTCCACACCACTCAAATGTCCTGATCCTCTGTTTATGATTTTAAGACCCCAAATCCTGCACTCTTAATTTAAACAAGTATCTAGATAAATCAAATGCCTCTGATCCTATTGCCAATTTTTCCTAACACTGACCTCTGTGCAACATCAGAGCACGTTTCTCTACAATGGCATTTGTTTCATCCCATTATCATTGGTTGTACATACTTGCTCTGGTGATTGATTGCACTTTCTTGGACATGGAGATGGTTTCTTATCCTTCACTATGAGATTCTCACAGTAGTAAGCATGGTGATTGGCACATATATTTAGTGAATTGATTTGCTGGAGCTCAAGTTAAAGAGATATTATTAATTTAGTTCAGAAGTTTCAGAGATATAATGTTTTCTAAAACATAAGTATCCATCATATTTATTTCCTCTACTGCATAATAGTTAAGAGCACAGGCATAGGACCAAAATGCCTAGGTTTGTATCCAGACACTGCAGTCTACTAGCTGTGAGACCCTTGGATTGTAAAATGGGGTGGTAATAATAACACTTCCTCATACGCTATGAAGAGTAAAAGCTTAATATTTGTAAAGTTATGGTTAAGCACTATATATTACTGTCATACTGTTGTTTTCTTTTGGCTAATTTAAAAACGTCACAATGTTTCCTATGCAGATTTTACTGATACTTTTCCACAGCAAGAATACTTTTTAAAAATAGGCCTCTCTTGAGCCCCCCTTTTTAAAAATTAATATCTACACAGTTATTGTTTCAGGTTGTGAGGGTTCACAAAGGCAGCATATCTCAACAAAATGCTGCTAATTGATGGGAAAATATTTGCATTGAGATGTTGGTTTTAAACTACCTTGTCCTTAGAGGACATTCTGCTCTCTCCAAAGTGAAGAATAATAAACTACATGGGACAAATAATTATCTAAACTTTCCACCATTTGCTGTTTTGATTGCTCTCCCTTTGGCTTTTTTTTTTCAGGAAGTATAAGTTTGCAAACTACTCTGGCGATGGCAAGGCTTTCTTTCCCTTGTTTAATGGAGTGTTAAACACAGTCTGAGCTGGAGGCTTTGGAAAAAGATAAATTTTCCATATAAACTAAAAAGGAGAGGCTGGCTCACATTTTGGTGAGGGAAATGATTAGTTCATTCATTCAATCAGGCTTTTAACAAGCATGTTTTGAACCTCTCTTGGGTAAGGGGTTGAGATGATGAATAATAATTATGAAGGCTTTCCTCCTGAAGATTTTGTTTTGATGTAGGAGTTTTTTTGTTTTATTTTGTTTACTTCTCTCATTTTTCCTAGTTGCATACAAATGTATAACTCCTAGGGTCAGACAAAGCACTTGAGAATTTCAATATGGTGCAAAAACGGAATAGGGAGTTGTGATAGAGCTATTATGTACTCAACGGTCAATTACCTTACATTATGTAGGGCTACCCACTTGTGATCAATTAGTAATTTATCAGAGTGTGCAGGACTAAAAGAAAACCTAAAGAAATTACTGAGTTCAACCTACAGTACTTTACTTAAAAAAATCAGTCTCTATCCTTGGAACACCTCTTCATTCAACCATCTCCCTCCTTACCTACCTTCCCCAGCCCTCTCACTTCCCTCACTCAGAGCCACATGCGATGGGATTTGCCTAACTCCTAGTAAGCAGGCCTGTCAGCTGTTACCAGAGTCTCTATCTTTAAAGAACTAAATATCAAACATGTCAGAAAATATTTGATTTACTAGATAATGTTTATTGTCCGAGGGAACATTGAAAATGGGAGAAGGGGGGCTCCCAAGGGACAAAGCCCAAAGTAATAGAGTTCTAGATTACCTACTAAGGACAGTACAAATGCAACAAATATAATTTTGTGGAATATGAACAGGTGGGGAGAGAGCTGTATTGTTCAGGACAAGAGAAATGCTCTGAGCATTCCACAGAGAGCACCCAGTCAGCTTCTGAAATAAATGGTAATAACCATCTTTGATAAGCATTTAGTATGTAGCAGGAACTGTCCTAAATTTTCAATTGGATTAACTTTCGTATTCCTTGCAAAAATATCTATGAGGTAGGGCTAATATTAAAATCCTCCATTTTACAGAGGAGGAAACTGAATTCCATAGAGTTAAGTAACTTATCCAAAATCATTCAGGAAGTAAGAGCAGACTCAGAATTTGAACTTGGGCAATCTGAGTCCAGAGTCTGTGCTCTTCTTGGACACTCAGCAATTCAACTGTCAAATATTTAAAGACTATTAGCTTAAAGATGGCATCCAACTTATTAGCTTATTCTGAATACCAACTTCTATTTTTGCTTTAAGTCTAAGCTGAGACCTTTCCTTCTTTAACAGGTTCTTCCAGGACCCTTTCAGGCTACCTTGGGTGTCCCCTTCATCCTGGCCACAAGATTTAGAACTCAGTGATGTCAGCACTGTGACTTACTTTTTGAATCCCCAATGCTTGACATAGCTTGGGGAACTAAAGTGGAGATTAAAATGGCATATTTCAGTATGCAGGATATTTAAACCGAAGAAGTAGAGATCCAAAGAACACAGAGTGCAATCTTTTTCTTTTTCATTGTCTGAAGTTTTACCTATATCTCCTTTTTCCCCGATTGACCGCCCACCATTCCCACCCTGGCAAGCCACCACTGCCCCAGTGTCTATGTCCATTGGTTATGCTAATATGCATGCATACAAGTCCTTTGGTTGCTCTCAAACCCCCTTCCTCCCACACACACACATACCCCTCCCCTGTCATTTGTCTCTGGATCTATTTTTGTTCATCAGTTTATGTTGATCATTATATCCTACATATGAGTGAGATCATGTGATATTCATTTTTCTCCAACTGGCTTATTTCACTTAACATAATGCTCTCCAGTTACATCCATGCTGTTGCAAATGGTGAAAGTTCCTTCTTTTTTTATAGTGGTGTAGTATTTCATTATGTAGACGTACCACGGTTTTTTAATCCACTCATCTGCTGATGGGCACTTAGGCTGTTTCCAAATCTTAGCTATGGTAAATTGTGCTGCTATGAACATAGGGGTGCATATATCCTTTCTGATTGGTGTTTCTAGTTTCTTGGGATATATTCCTAGAAGTGGGATCACTGGGTCAAATGGGAGTTTCATTTTTAGTTTTTTGAGGAAACTCCATACTGTTCTCCACAGTGGCTGCAGCAGTCTGCATTCCCAATAGCAGTGCAGGAGGGTTCCTTTTTCTCCACATCCTTGCCAGCACTTGTTTGTTGATTTGTTGATGATAGCCATTCTGACAACTGTGAGATGGTACCTCATTGTTGTTTAGACTTGCATCTCTCAGATGATTAATGACTTTGAGCATGTTTTCATATGTCTTTCGGCCTTCTGTATGTCCTCTTTCGAAAAGTGTCTATTTAGGTCCTTTACCCATTTTTTTATTGGATTGTTTATCTTCCTTTTGTTAAGTTGTATGAGTTCCCTGTAAATTTTGGAGATTAAACCCTTTTCTGAAATAGCATTGGCAAATATGTTCTTCCATACAGTGGAATTTCTTGTTTTTTTGATGGTTTCTTTTGCTGTGCAGAAGCTTTTTATTTTGATGTAGTCCCATTTGTTTACTTTATCCTTAGTCTCCATTGCCCTAGGAGATGTATTGGTAAACATATTGTGCGTGCCAAAACCAGCAAAATCTCTGACTCAAAATTCTTCTGTGTGCCAACCCTAATTTTTTGAGAACATGTTACACCTACTTGATATCTCTTAAGGTATACATATGTGAAGAACCTTGAAGAAATAATAAAATTCATTTGAGCGACAAAAACACAGTATATGATGATGAAAAATACATTTATTTTTTAATGTATACATGTTATGTAAAATTATTTATTTATCTAAGATTCACCTACACTGAATTTATCTGAAAAATAAAAAAGTCTATATTAGGAAAAAAATTGTAAATGGAAGATTATAATAGAGGGTTTCACGTGCCAGCAAAAGTTACTGGCATGCCATATTTGGCACGCGTGCCAGGGGTTGCCCACCCCTGCCCTAGGAGCTGCATTGGTAAAGATGTTGCTATGAAATATGTCTGCTATTTTGCTGCCTATGGAGCCTTGTAGGATATTTATGGTTTCCTGTCTTACATTTAAGTCCTTTAGCCATTTGAGTTTGTTTTTGTGTAGGGTGTAAGTGTAAGTTGGTGGTCTAGTTTCATTTTTTTTTGCATGTATCTAACCAAATTTCCCATTTATTGAAGAGACTGTCTTGACTCCATTGTATGCTCTTGCACCCTTTGTCAAATATTAATTGAGCATAATGGCCTGGGTCGATTTCTGGGTTCTTTGTTCTGTTCCATTGGTCTGTATGTCTGTTCTTGTTCCAGTACCAGGAAGTTTTGAGAACCATGCAATCCTAATAATGTACACTTTATGATCCTTCTGAAAAGCAGTTGTGTATGTACGAAATTTACACTTAACTTTATGATCAATTATTGTACTCTGTAAAGTCTTACAAATTTATTAAACCTACAAATAACTGATATTTATTGTTAATTGTTAACATTTCAACCACAAAAATGTTGTTGCCAGATAATAGAATCTGTTTCATTAGTCACATAAATTTCTTCTGCTTTCCTTTTGTAGAAAAGGAAATCTATCTATCCATTTATCTATATATTGTTTGACTATTCTCTGTAACCAATGATGTAGATGTAAACATGTCCTTTCTTCTCATTAAACTTAATTCTGAGTCCTCTTTTCTCACAGTTACATGTCATCTTGAAAAATAATATGAGCAATAGAATGATCATCATTAATAATGGCTCATTGTATTTCAACACTGGGACCTCATGCATTTTATTATTTTTAACTGAACTTATTGGGGTTATAGTGGTTTATAAAATTATATAGGTTTAAGGTATATAATTCTATAATACATCATCTATACATTATATTGTGTGTTCACCACCAAGTCACATCCCCTTCCATTATCATTTATTCCCCCTTTATCCTCTCCTGCCTCCCCAACCTCATTTCCCTCTGGTAATGACCATACTGTTGTCTATCTATGAAAGTGGTTTTATTTGTTATAATCCCTTCACCTTTTTCTCCCAGACCCTCCCTCTCCCCTCTGACATCTGTGAGTCCATTTCTATTTTGTTTGTTAATTTTTTTCATTAGAGTCCACATATAAGTAAACTCATATGGCTTATTTTACTCAGCATAATACTCTCCAGGTCTATCCATGCTGTTGCAAAAGAAATATGTCTTTCTCTTTTTATAGCTAAGTAGAATTCCATTGTGTAAATGTACCATAACTTTTGTATCCACACATCTACTGATGGGCATTTGGGTTACTTCCAAATCTTTGCTCTTGTAAATAATGCTGCAATGAACAGAGGGATTAAAAATGGGCAAAATATATGAGTAGACACTTCTCTAAAAAGGACATACAGATGTCCTATAGACATATAAAAAATGCTCAATTTCACCACTAATTATCAGAGAAATGCAAATGAAAACCACAATGAGCTATCACCTCATACCTCTCAGAATGGCCATCATCAATAAATCAACAAACAAGTGTTAGTGAGAATGTTGAGAAAAGGGAACCCTTGTGCACTGTTGGTGGGAATGAAGATTGGTGCAGCCATTGTGGAAAGCAGTATGGAGTTACCTCAAAATATTACATGTTAGCACAGATACAAAGTTCTATTGGTCCTGGATTAAGCATATCAAATGGAAAACGTTATAATGGTTGCTAATCTATTTGATAGAGATTCTAAGTTTCAGGTTTGTGGGGAAAAGACCCTGCACATATCTAAAAGATAGAAACTAATGCTAGAAAAGCACTTAGTTCTAGATCTTCTTGTTGCCAAGTCGGAGACTCAGCTTTCCATAGAGTTTTAAATTTAATGTATCTGGATATATTGTGAATAATACTAAAAAATTATGTTTTAGACTATAAATCAGCTTTGCAGGATGCATTTGAAGGAAAGTTTATTTTACACTTTGCTGCCTCAAGCAAAGCCAGTGGCTCAATGGGACCCTTCATTCACAGAGATCTCCTAAATGCTTACTCCTTATTCAGTGATGGTTGAGCTAAGCTGATATTTAACAGTGTGTTCTTGGTAGCTGAAACTGTTCAGTCTTAGTACGAGTAATGGAGAACCAAAATTAGATGTATTTGCTTTTCTCTGTGTGCAGAATTCAAGCTCTTCTGCTAGTTCTGGCCATACTTCCCTGAAGGAACCTTGTTATATTTAGTCATGTTACCTATGATCTAGCTGTTTGGTCTTCCACTTGGAAAACTACAGATTAGCAGATTTTAGATATATTTCTTTAGGACCATGAATGGCAGGAAAAATTGCAGCTGCTGATTGAACTGTCTGGGTCACTCATATAGATGCCCAGGTTAAGGGCCAGTTTTAGAGACTGACCAGTTCAATCTTTCCCTGTCCAGATTGCTGACTGTATACATCATTATATTGGACATGGAAATGCATCATAAACAGAGCACACATTACAGAACTCAATGCTTTTAATGCAGGGCCACTGCATGTCTAATGGATTAGTTTTGGTAAAAATTGACCAATTTTAACTGATGGTAAGAGAGACCACATTACCTAAGGAGTAGCCCTTGGCTGCTACTGGAAGGCTAGCTACATTAGAGTGTGGCTGTTCCAATTTTACTATCTGATTTTAGCCATACCATTATGACCCTTGAAACTAATCATTGTCATATTTTTAGATTTCTGGTTCTTTTGAAAGTCTGACCATGTGTGCCTTTTATTGAAAAAGCCACTAAAATGGGCCAGTAATCAAAAGAATTGATATATCATTCATGTTCACCGTGTTCCATTCACAGACATCTGGTATTATTGAATACTAGAGGCCCAGTGCATGGATTGGTGCACTGGTGGGGGGTCCCTCAGCCTAACCTATGCCCTCTCACAATCCAGGACCCCTTGGGGGATGTTGGACTGTGGGGATTGGGCCGAAACCAGCAGTCCGACATCGTATTGCGAGAAGTGGCAGGCGGCCAGGGAGGAGCCTGAGCCCAGGCTGGGCACTGCACTGCTCCCACTCATCCTGGCCCCACTGCCTCTGCTGCTGCTGCCACTCAGAAGCACTGCCACAGAGGCAGGAGAGGCTCATGCCACCACAGCTGCGCTCACCAGCTGTGAGCCTGGCATCTGGTGTCCGTTGATCAACTGAGTGGTGCTCCCACTGTGGGCGCTCACTGACAACCAGGAGGCAGCTCCTGAATTGAGCATCTGCCCCCTAGTGGTCAGTGTGCTTCATAGCGATCGGTCAAATGGTTCATACATACATACATATATATATATATCCTCCTCAAATATAGATTTAAGAACTGAAAGGTCACAGGTTCGATTCCAGTCAAGGGCATGTGCCTGGGTTGTGGGCTCGATCCCCAGTGGGGGGCTTGCGGGAGGCAGCCGATCCATGATTCTCTCTCATCATGGATGTTTCTCTCTCTCTCCCTCTTCCTTCCTCTCTGGAATCAATAAAAATATATTAAAAAAAATTTGTACCTGACCTTAGCTGAAGTGATTGATGATACCTTTGGAGGTCCATTATTCTGCCTATCACAGGGAATGAAGAAAGTCAGACACACATAGAACATGCTGTGTGATTTCATTTACATAAAGTTCAAGGAAGACTAAAATGAACCTATCTATACTAATAAAAGCATAATATATTAATTAGACCAGACAGCGAAACGACTTTCGGGACGTCATTCCAGATGTCCTTCTGGACAAAACCGCAGTGGCAGAGGCTGAGGCAGAGGCAGTTAGGGGGGATAAGGCAGGCAGGGGAGCAGTTAGGGGTGATCAGGCAGGCAGGTAGGTGAGCGGTTAGGAGCCAGCGGTTCCGGATTGCGAGAGGGATGTCTGATTGCCTGTTTAGGCCCGATCCTGCAGGGGCCCCAGATTAGAAAGGGTGCAGGCTGGACTGAGGAACCCGCCCCCTCCCCCGATGCACGAATTTCATGCACCGGGCCTCTAGTAATGCTATAAGCCAGAATAATAGTTTCCCCAGGATGGGGACTGTATTGACTGGGAAGGGGCATGAGGTTATTTCTAGGGTGATGGAAATGTTCTGTATTCTTATCTCTGTTGTTGTTCAATGTAAAATTCAAATACCTGTATACTTTAGATTTGTGAGCTTTAATATATGCAAGTTGTCTTCAATTAAATATATTTTAAAAAAATATTTCTAGGGGAGACTACTTTTTTCCTCTTCCACCTGGTGCCAGAGATAAGAATGTCAAATTCTTATTCTTGTCTGTCATGCGTTTATGTTTTATTCACCCTTACTCTCTACAGAGTCCTTTTGGGTCCCAGCTTTATCTGAGGGACATCAACTTGGGAGTTACCTAAACTTCATCTTCTGCCCCCATATCAGGTATAGTCATCAAGTGCTTTCTTTCAGCAAGGTTTTGCAGACATCCAGAACGTAAAGGCTGGCTGTGTTATCCTACATTTCCCAGGGTTCCTATTTTATTTGTCTGTTTATTCTGCACATCATATCCTTATTTCCATGTCACTTTAAAATGAGTTTTAAGCCTGGCCATAGTGGCTCAGTGGTTGAGTGTCGACCTATAAACCAGGAGGTCACAGTTGGATTCCCCATTTGGGAACATGCCCAGATTGCCGGCTAGATCCCCAATAGGAAATGTATAGGAGACGAATCAATGATTCTCTTTCATTGTTGATGTTTCCATCTCTCTGTCTCTCTCCCTCCCTCTCTGAAATCAATAAAAATGTATATTAAAAATAAAATAAAATTAGTTTTAAAAGAGCATGTGTATGCAGGGCTGGTGTGTCTCAGTGGTTGAATGTTGGCCCATGAACCAGGAGGTCAAGGTTAGATTCCTGGTCAGGGCACATGCCTGGGTTGCAGGCTTCATCCCCAGTAGGGGGCGCTCAAGAGGCAGATGATCAATGTTTCTCTCTCATTGATGTTTATTTTTTTAAAAATTTTTGCATAATTTATTAGATAAGCAAAATAAAATCTTACAAATGTCTATGAAGGCAAATTTCTTACATGACTGTTAAAACTGAGAAGTGTTATTGTAAGAACAATTGTCCCTGAGGATCATTCAATAAAAGGTCTCAGTGGAGGCAGCCATGGTCTTCCTGGCCATCACACCTCAGTCTGCTGCCCTAGCCTCTGGGTGAAAATGGTCTCCCCTGAGAGCGTTGCTGGAAGGGTCCCTCAGAAGTCTCGGTTCCAGTTGTCCCTCCTGCTGCGGGGCAAAAGGCAGAGGGAGTCTGCAGGCCAAGTATCTTCTGGACGACAGGCTCAACTCCTGGAAGCATCTCTGGCTCCTAGGTCTTAGGTGTCGGGTGTAGAGTGGGCAGCTCTGTGCTAGGACTGAACGTGTGCTATACTCTGGGCCTTTGTAGCCGGTAGTCCTGGTGCAGAAACCCGCAAGGACAAGGATATTGTTCCACTTGGACATCCTGGCTGTCCCAAAAGAGGTGGACCAGCATATAGTGAGGGAGTGTCCAGCGCCTGGGGTCCTCAAAGATCAAGGGTGACATCTGCATCTCTGGCTCCTGGGTTTGGGGCCTCAGGTCAGGGGCGGGTAGCGTTGCACCTGGACTGGATGTGCTCTGTGCTCTGCGCCTGTGTACTGAGCAGAACTGTTTCAGAAACCCGCAGGGGGCAGAATATAGTTCTAGGTTGAGGTCCTGTTCCTCCATAGTGAGGTGGCCCAGCACAGGATAAAGAGGGAGTGACCAGAGCCCGGGGTCCTCGAAGATCATGGATGGTTCCAGCGATTTCTCTACCGAATCCCAGGCCTCACGCACACAGCAGGGAAGGTTCTGCTCCATGGATTCAGCCCCTGAGAGGAATCACTGAAGTTTCTGTCTCTCTATCCCTCTCCCTTCCTCTCTCTAAAAATAAAAAAAATATACATATTAAAAAAAGAGCAAATATAGCCCTGATGAGTGTGGCTCAGTTGGTTGAAGTGGTCTCCTTCTACACAAGTTGGTGGCAGCCCCTGAGAGGAATCACTGAAGTTTCTGTCTCTCTATCCCTCTCCCTTCCTCTCTCTAAAAATAAAAAAAATATACATATTAAAAAAAGAGCAAATATAGCCCTGATGAGTGTGGCTCAGTTAGTTGAAGTGGTCTCCTTCTACACCAAAAGGTGGTGGGTTCAATTCCTGGTCAGGACACACACCCAGGCTGATAAGGTTCCATCCTGGTCAGGGCATGTGCCACAGATGGATGTTTCTCTCTCATATTGATGTCTCTCTCTCTCTCTCTCTCTCTCTCTCTCTAAAAATCAAATAAATTCATTTAAATTCTATCTAATAAAGATGGAATATGCAAATTAACCGCCACTCCATGTCAAAGATGGAGGGGCCCACAGCCAATAAGGAGGGAATATGCAAATTGACACAACAAAGATGGTGGCAGCTGGGCCGGGATGCTTGCATCGTCGTCATGGTGATGATGCAGGTGTTCTGCCCTGCCCTGGCTGCTCCGAGCCTCTGGGCAGCACATGCATGCAGGCGCTATGAGGGAGGGTGCGGGGGTGGGGCGGTGCCTGGAGGGAGCTACAGGAGTTCAGTGGCTGGAGCGAAGGCTGAGTGGCCTGAGCGAAGGTGGAAGTCAGCTCAGGCCAGAGTGAAGGCAGAAGGTGCCAGCCAGAGTGAAGGCCCGGGTCCCAGGTGCCGGAGGGAAGCTGGTGCTGGCAGCTAGGGGAAGGAAGGCCTATTCTTGCACGAATCTTCATGCATTGGGCCTCTAGTATTAAAATAAAAGAGCGTGTGTGTATGCATGTATGTGAGTGCATATGCATTTCACACACCTTTTATCCAGGATTATGATTGTTTCAGTCAGGAAGGTCACTGTCCCTGTTTATCTACTCTATTGTAGGGAAGGAATAACTACTAGTTTTAATTTTCCTTCTGTGCTTTAGACCATTTTTATTTTTATTTTATTTTAATTTTGTAGGCTCATTTTTATTGTTTGTTATTTTTCTCTTGATCTCTGTACACCTTGGTTCCAGAAAAGCTGTTTTGCAAATGTACTCCAATATTCTCACCCGCCCCATCCAAACCAGAGCTAATTACAACTGGGTGCTACTACCCTGTGACAAAACTATGTAAAGACTTATTTACTCATTGCAACTTTGTGAATAAAACTTTGTATTTTTTCTCTCACCATCTCAGATATATGTCTACATAAGAAGTCATCACAAGTAGTCCCAGCTTTTTAGACCTCTATTACATGTTAGAGCATCCCATCCTGGCTTTTGATTTAATAAGCATGATGTGTGTCACCTGACTATGTACATATCCTGCAATAGATACAATAGATTGCATCAGTCTGTTTCTAGTACCAGAGCCGAGAAGACATTGGCTGAAGTCCACAGTTGCCCCTGCAAATTTTTTCTGGTCAAACACAAACTTGTTTCTCTCTTAAAGTTCATTTAAAAATATTTTTATCTGTCATTTTCATGTTTAGAAAGAAGGGAGCAAAAAAATCTATGTACATATCCTGCAATAGATACAATAGATTGCATCAGTCTGTTTCTAGTACCAGAGCCGAGAAGACATTGGCTGAAGTCCACAGTTGCCCCTGCAAATTTTTTCTGGTCAAACACAAACTTGTTTCTCTCTTAAAGTTCATTTAAAAATATTTTTATCTGTCATTTTCATGTTTAGAAAGAAGGGATAAAAAAAAAGCATTATCTGACAGTGTGCTATCTGATTTAATATGTCTGCCTCTGGATTTTGTAACTGTTGACCCATCCACAAGCAATGCCCAATAAACCATCACTTGGTCTTCAACACTTAGACTAATTGAAATGGTTTGTCAAATCACCCTCCTCTCCTTTTCTCAGGAAGATTGAATAAACCTATCCCTTAGGTCCTCATTGCATTTAAACATGTCTCTTGTATAGCTCTCATCACTCTATGTTACACTGTTTTTAGGCATCCTATCCCTATAAAATTAGAGCTCCTTGAGAGTAGGTATCATATCTTGTTCAAATGTGATTCATTAGCACATAGTAATGTACCTGAGGTACTCAATGCATTACTACAATTAACTAACTAATTAAACACCTCAATTGAATTTCTAGGGCTTTATAATCTGATTCCACACAAGTTCTCCTTTTTTTCCCTCCTAATTTACTACTTTTTAACAACTACCCATTGCACCAGCTAAGCTTATTGCCTCATGTTTTCCAAAGGTGCTGTGACATGCTCATTCTTATATTTGAGCTTTTCTGACTTGAGAAGTTGTCTCCCTGCTTTGAAAATTGGTGGTGTATGTATGGTACATTTAACAAGTCTCTATTTACAATAGTATTTTTAAATCATGACATGCAAGGACCAATGTATATATTTATAACAGACATACCAATGAAAGCCTCAGATAAATTGTAGGGGAATCTAGGGGAAGTGATTAAAACCTAGGTGACATTAAACACAAGTTCAAGTTTCATTCTGATTACATTGGTCTGAATTTCACTGAACTTCTCATATATGCCAGTGTTTTAATGGGCAACAGAGAAGTATAATGCCTGATGTGCATTATGTTGTAGTTTGCTTTCCAGAGGTTAGAGGGCTAAGGAGCTTATTTGGAGTTACTGCTGCAAAACCACACAAATATTATGCTGACATGAGGGCCTAAAATTTGACTAAAATGGCTATTTACAAAACCATGTATATGTTCCATCCAAACATTATATGAGGTCAAACAAGTAGCACCAAAGCAGCTTTGCATGTGTTTGAAGAGGAAACCATTGCAGTGCTTGGATTAACCCCATGGTTTTCAATTCACATTTTAAGAGCTTAGCAGTACATAACCAAAAGTGAAATATTAAAAGCTGAATCTGTTATTGGCATGTATTTCTGTGAGTGACAGGCTTCAGATAAAAGAGGAGTGTTGTCCCTTTCCTTTAAACACATTCAAAGTGCTTGATCAAATTTATTTCTCTTACTAATTTTAGCTAAATTTATGAAAGCCAATATAAGAAATTAGGCAATTTCTTTTAATTTAAGCTTGGTTAGTAAGATATGCCTCAAAACATGGGAAATACATAAATTAGATGTTTGTTTAAATGCCTGTTAATTAGATGCTTAATACACATTTTAAAATTCATTAGTAACTAATCTGACTAAAAATGTCTCTATGGATGAATACAGCATAATAGTTTAAGTTTACAGATTTTCGATATGTCTGACTGGATTTAAGGCCCAGCTTCACCACTTTTGGCTCAGTTACTTAGGTACTCTCTGTTTCTGCTACTTCTTGTATAAAATCAATATCTATCTCATAATGGTTTTAAGTAAATTTAGTATAGAATATGTAAACTAATTTCATTTTCATAGATATATTTTCTAACAATACTGTATATATACATTAAAATATATATGTATTTCACTAGAAAATAAAATTAGTTGTTTTATATAAATACTAGTGGCCCAGTGCATGGGTTCATGCACATTGAAAGGAAATTAATTAGAAGGGGGCCGGTGGGGCGGGACTGGGCAAAACAGGCTGGACATGCCCTGGAGCCAACCTCCTGCAGTCCCTCCCCAGCTGCCACACCTGGGGCAGTGACACAGCTCAAAGGGAGTCTGAGGAATGAGTGGGGTCCCTTCGGCAGGGAGGGTTCCTTGGCCTGGCCTGGGGGGATCTGGCTGAAACCAGCTTTCTAACATCTCCTGAGGGGTCCTGGAGTGCAAGAGGGCACTTTGCAAAGTTGCTGTCTCTCAGCAGCTCCTGCATTGAGCTTCTGCCCCCTGTTGGTCAGCGCACATCATACCTAGTGGCCAGTCGGTGGTCAGCCAGTGGGCCAGTTGCTTAGCCTTTTATATATATTGATATGTATATGAATGCACATATATGTACGCATAAAATATATGCCTACATATATGAGTTCATATATATATGTGTGTGTGTATATATATATATATGTATATATATACATATATATCCTATATAATAAAAGCCTAGGT
>NW_005353910.1:197027-202196 GCF_000412655.1 Myotis brandtii | reverse complement strand
CTTTTGAAATGAATAAAACTAAAAAAAAAAAGACCGTACCCTTTTATGTAATGATGTTTACTTTGAATTTATATTAGTTCACACAAACACTCCATCCATGCTTTTGTTCCGTCCCTCCGGTCCAGTTTAAGAACCCATTGTGGCCCTCGAGTCAAAAAGTTTGCCCACCCCTGGGTTAGGGGGTGATCAGGCTGGCAGACAGAAGCAGTTAGGGGCAATCAGGCAGGCAGGCAGGTGAGCAGTTAGGAGCCAGCAGTCCCAGATTGCGAGAGGGATGACCTACTGCCAGTTTAGGCCCGATCCTGGCAGTCAGACATTCCCCAAGGGTTCTCAGATTGGAGAGGTTGCAGGCCAGGCCAAGGGACACCTCCTGTGCATGAATTTCATGCACCAGGCCTCTAGTATATCCTATCTAATAAAGAGGGAATATGCTAATTAACCCTCACGCTGTCATAAAGATGGCAGCACCCACAGCCAATAAGGAGGGAATATGCTAATTGACTACCATGCCCTCAAATTTGGCACTGCCCACAGCCACAAGTTGGTGGCGCCCAGTCCCCTCAGCCTCGCTGGGGCGGCAGGCACACAGCAAGGCCAGGCCCACCCCCAGGTGGGCCCAGCCACTCCACGTGCCTGCCTCCAGAGACCACAGTCCCCTCAGCCCCCCAGCCGCCCAGGGCTGGCCCAAGGCGCAGGCAAGCCTCAGATGGCAGCTACCCAGCCACCCAGGGCTGGCCGAGGCTTGCGCTGCTGGCAGTAGCAGCAGCAGATGTGTGATGGGGCGTCACCTTCTCCTGATCATCGGGTCGCCTCTTGCCCCTAAGGGCTTCCAGACTGTGAGAGGGGGCAGGCCGGGCTGAGGGACCCCCCATCTAGTGCATGAATTTTCATGCACCGGGCCTCTAGTATATATATATAAATATGTGTCTGTGTGTGTTTTGAACAGTAAGTGCCTGGTTCATAGTAAATAACATGTGTAACCAATGATTATCACTAATATTGCTATTATTAATGACTGTCTAAGGTTCTAACTAAGGTCACATCTCCATTTGAACTTCAATTCACATCTATGGTAGCCTATCCCAGTACATTCTGTCTTCTTTCCAACATCATCAGTTTTCCCCTCTCCACTGGATTTTCCTATCAACCTTGCTGAAAGTTTTTCCTTCTTAAATCTTTTTTTTGCATAAACTGCCATGGAAATGGGGGACAAGGTGCCCCCCCCCCTCAATAAGTGAAGCTGGGCCAATTGGATATCTATCTAGAAGTAATTTTGACCTGTACCTTATACTTACTGATTGTAGATGGATTGTAGATATACATGTGAAAGATAAAAAAATACATATTTAAGAGGGAAATAGGAGAATATCTTCATTATTCTGGAATAGGTAAAGATTAATTAAGTAGGACACAATAAGGCTCTCACCATAAAATGAAAAATGTGAAAAATTGGACTTCACTAAAATGTAGGATTTCTCTTTATGAAAATACATTAATAGCATGAAAAGGGAAGCCACAGAGTTGGATATTTACAACTTGTATGGCAAAATTTATAGTCAGAATATATGATAAAATTTTACAAGTCAGTAAGAAAGACAACACAACCTGGTAAAAATACTGAATAATCACTGTTCAGCAGGATATCCAAATAGCCAAAGTACTTAAATAGTAATCAGGTTAATGAAAATTAAAATCAGAATAAAATACCACTCCACACTGATCAAAATGGCTAAAAACAGATAGACAATATTAACTTCTGGCAAGAATATGAAGCAACTGGAACTCTAATACACTACTGATAGGGGTATAACTACTCTGAAACTGGCAGAATTGACTAAAGCTGAACTTGTATATACCCTATGTCCAGTGATTCTAAATACAATCAGACTTACATATTTACTCTGTAAATGTCTATTTCCTCCAACAGAACCATGAAGACAGGGAAATCTATCTGTTATGCTTGCTACTGAAATCTAAGTGCCTAGAACATAGCCTGACTTATCGTAAGTGCTTAATAAATGACTTTCAATTCCTTTATTAATAATCGTAGGGAAGTTTTTGAATGAGAAGCTTTTCAATTCGTATGCATTGTTTTGTACGCTTATGATTTTTCTTTTTTGATTAGTCAGAACAAAGAAGTTCTATCTAAAATTTTTCTAAACATATAATAATATAAAATGAATTACTACCATAATCTATTATAATTCTAATTTAAATAATATTTTAATCTATCAAAAATAAAAATGGTAAAAAATAGCATTTTTAAACTCTCAACTATTTTAAAATAACTCTGGGTTATCATTTTATTTTATACTACCTCAGTGATGTAAAATAGACAGTAATATTTGTTTATTATCATTTAATCCAGATGTGATTAGGTAATTGATTCTGCAGAAATTTAAAACTAAGTTAAAAATATTATAAAAATGGTCCTGAGAAGATTGATTGATTCAATTTTGTAACAGATAAGAGATACTAAAACTGAAGAGTGATTTATATTAGAAATTAGCTCCAAAGCAATTAAGCCCTCAGGTAGACTTTTTGTTATGGATATAAAAATTTCCTTAGAGTTGTAGACTAGCTGCAATGTAAATGGCTTACAATTTAATCTACCCACCTCCCTAGTTTGGGGTTAAAATCTGAATTTTTTAGTTTCTTTGGTTTAGAATTCTATTATTCTTTATCTGTCATTGCAAACAGTCCTTTGTACAAGTTAAATGAGAAATTTATCTAAAAAATTTTAATGAACTAACACAAATAATAAATACTTTTTGAATGTTTAGAAATTCCTCAAAGCAAGTGTCTGTAGTATTAGCTTATTAATTTAATTTTGACATATAGTTGAATATATTTTAAGATGCAATTAGACAATAATTTCTAGTCCCAATTTTAGTTACATGTGTACCAGCCTTGTGAGATTATAATCAGTAGACATATATACTTATTATTGAGTAATATAATGAAGTTATTTATAGCTCTCTAAGCCTTAATTTTTGGATCTAGAAACTATGGAAATGGCAATGACTATATTGTAGGTGATGATATAAGATCATATTGATACAGCATTTAGGGCTACACCTGGTTCATGGTAGCATACAATAAATGTTATTTATTGTTGCAAATATGTATAGTCAGTATTTGAAAAACTTCTCTTAATGACCAGGCCAAACTTTACCGTGCATATAACTGGTTATGTTTGGCAAAAAAAATATATATATAAAATTGTTAAAATAATAAAATAAAAATGTCATTTCAATAGATTTTTACTGATTGCCATACGTGTATCAAAAGAGAGATAAAAAGAGCACGTGAGAGAGAGAAAAAGAGAGACAGAAAGAGAGAGAGCGTGTAATGTATTTCTCTCTCGCTCAGGGGCAATTTTTTTTGGGGGGGGTACTGATATATAGATATTTTAAAGCATTTGCTTAAAAATGGACTAAAATAATTAGAAATTAAACTGAGTCCACACAAGAGAAAAATACGTTATATATTTTAAGGCCGAATTGTGAAAACAATAACAATTTTAGGGACACTGTAGATATAGCATAAATTTAAAACCAATTTATACCTAACTAGCATACCTATACTTATGGCAAAAATTGACTATACAATATTTAATAAACAAAACAGTCCTAAGAATTAATATATTATTGATTTTAATTTGCTCATGAAATGCTTTCACATTAGCTACAGGATATTTAACTATTTGGTATTAAAATCAAGAAAGCATAATAGAGCTACTTAAAAATCACATTTTTAAAAAATTTAAAAGCAGTTTCCTTCACTCTTATTCTTACTAATTCAATTTAGTTTGACTTGGAGAGAAGGTAGTTATAATGCATCAATATCATCTGAGCAATAGTAGGCTTTGCATTTTCTAGGGAATAAGATTTGAGCCTATCATAAATAATATTGATGGACATAATTGCAGTTCCTTAGCAATTAGTGGGGATGGGCACAGGGAGGGAAATTATTTGTACAGAAATCAAATTTAGTTTTCAAACCTGTATTTATGATTTTGAAAAGAGCCAAGAACAGAAAAGAATTTAAATAGTTATTAGGGGTTTTATGGAAACTGAATAATTGAATGGTTTAAATGGGAAGCTAAATGTAAGTATAAAAAAAGATAACACTGCAAGAAACCATCAGAGATGTTGAAATAATATATTTTTAAATGAAGACAGCCTTTCTTAAAAAAAAAATGACAAAACCAATCAAAAATTATTTTCCCATTCTAAGGCCTATCCAGAGTTTTAAGATATTGCTTCTCTATTAGCTTTATTTTGACATTCAACTTTATAGAAGGTATAGAAGAAATGCTATTACTTCTTACAGACATTTCTATGTCCTTTTATTATTAAAATGTGCTTTAAAATCTTAAATATCCTCAAAGCTCCTTCTCTCTATAAAATGCATAATATATATAACTAGAGGCCCGGTGCATGAAACTCGTGCACAGGGATGGGGGGGTCCCTCAGCCCAGCCTGCACCCTCTCACAATCTGGGACCCCTCAAGGGATGTCTGATTGCTGGGGATCAGGCCTAAACCGGCAGTCAGACATCCCTCTCACAATTTGGGACAGCTGGCTCCTAACTGCTCGCCTGTCTGCCTGCCTGCCTGATTGCCCCCAACCACTCGCTTGCCTGCCTGTTCACCCCTAACTGCTCACCTGCCTGCCTGATTGCCCCTAACCACTCCCCTGCCTGTCTGATAACCCCTAACCACTCTGCCTGCCTGCCTGATTGCCCCTAATCCCTTGCCTGCCTGCCTCGTTGCCCCAAACTGCTTGCCTGCCTGCCTGCTCACCCCTAACCACTCTACATACCTGCCTGATCACCCCTAACCACCTCTACCTCAGCCCCCGCTGCCACAGCTTCATCCAGAAGGATGTCCGGAATAACATCCGGAAGGTCATTCAGCTGTCCGGTCTAATTAGCATATTATGCTTTTATTATTATATATTTTATTTTATTACTATGTAGTACTTTTTTTATTTGATTTATTTAAATACCATAAATTATTTGCTCAGTATCTATGTGATAGTCACTGTATTGGGTGCTATGAAAATATAGGATAATTAGATATAGTCACTGTCCTAAAAAATACTTACAACCAAGGTGGGGGAGAGATTGATATAAAAATAAATTACATATACATAATATCTGAAT
>NW_005353910.1:196694-196951 GCF_000412655.1 Myotis brandtii | reverse complement strand
TTTATGTATTTAAATAGGTGTATATATATATATACATACTCAAGATAGAGATGAAAGGAAAAAAATAGTAAAGTTATATGCATGTATATGAGCATAACCAGTGGACAAAGACAGTAGGAGGGTGAGGACATGTGCTGGGGGGTGGGAGCGGCCAGGGAGAGGTTTAAATAGTTTAATTTTTTTAAACAATAAAAAATTTAAATTAAAAATAAAAGAAATAGCCCTAACCGGTTTGGCTCAGTGGATAGAGCATCGGC
>NW_005353910.1:176317-196582 GCF_000412655.1 Myotis brandtii | reverse complement strand
ATATATAAAAATAAAAATGAAATAAAAGAAATAGAAATCTAAATAGTGTCCTCTAAAACACAGAAATAAACTAAAGGAAGCAATCAGAATTCTGGGGAATGTGGCCAGCTCTGGAGATAAAAGATATTATTACTAAGTTGGAAGAGTAAAAGGTATGAGAGGTGAGGAGAAGGCAAGTACTGGTGGAAAACTACTTGAAGGATGCATAAAATTCCCTAGGGAATAACAGAGGAAAAGAAACTTCTGATAAATAGAATAACATGAGAAAACAGAATTTCCTTTAAGAAAATAAAGACTTATTAAAGAAAACAAAAAACACCTAGTACTGTCCAGCCTGTGTGGCTTGGTGATTGAGCATTGACCCATACACCAAGAGGGCGCAGGTGGGGCACATGCTTGGGTTGTGGGCTCAATCCCCAGCGGGGGGCATGCAAGAGGCAGCTGATCGATGTTTCTCTCTCATTGATGTTTCTATGTCTCCCTCTCCTTTCCTCTTTCTTTAAAAAAAAAATTAATAAACACACACAAAATTTTTTTAAACCCTAGTACTATATACTATTTTTGCATTTTAAAATTTTCAAAAAAATTAAGCAAACACTATTAGAAGAGTGGGGATTAAATATTTTTTAAGTGGAATATTTTAAAATTTTCTTTGATTTTTTTCAAAGTGATATTACAGACTGGAAGGAAGCTTTCTTTAACATTTATAGGGCATGGGGAAACAGTACACCTGGAGGTCACATATCATATGGGAAAATATCCTCCTACAGTGAACTAGAAGGCCAGGTAGAATCTTAGAATTATCTAATTGTTGGGAAGGTGGCAATGCATGAAGAACTGGCCCTGGTCCCTCAATAGCAGCCCATCCCTCTATCCCACCCCTAATTCCATTGACCTAATACAAAAAAAAAAAAGCTACACTCTGAAGGATCCATTTATAGGTAATTAGAGGAAGTAAAGAGTATAACCGATGGTGGGTCAGGATTAAAGCTTCCAAGATAAAATTGTGACTGAAATTCAAGAAGTTTTCCTGAGAAGTGGAAATGGTTTGCAAGTTGCCAAGGAAAGCTGGCAGCTGAAGGATGAAGCAGAACTAATTATAGGATGCAGATACCAACGCCAGCTAAGAAGAAAATTTGATAAAGAACTAACCAAGAGAAGGAAAAGGCACCAGCTCACCTCAGCTACAATTCAGGCATGTCAGAGCTGAAATAGTGTCAGACTGAAAGAACTTCTTTGTCTAAACTATGTTTATTTAGAAAATAACTAGCAGGCTCAATATTATAGGTATATAGGTTTGGAGTGGAGATGCAGCATATGATTGTCATAATAGTCTATACTTCTGTTTTCCATGGTCACAGTGTACCATGCCTACCAAATCCAACTAATAATGAATATAAACAGGTCTCACTTGGGTCCTATTCTATTGAGATTTGGGGGTGTGAGGTTTTCAAATAATTTCATTGTAAAATGATCTTGATGAATAAACTTTAAGGACAGCAATATTCTATTATATACTTTTATATGTTCATCTTAATCATAAAGATTTTTTTAAAGCATATAAAAAAGGATAAAATAATAATAAATCTAATTTACCAAAAAGGACCCAAAGTAACTACTGCTAAAATTTTGGTCTTATGTGTGAATGTGTAAGTCTATAGACATGTGTATATAATATACATATATATGTAAGAGGTGATTAAATGACAAATGACTACATTTAGAAAATATTATTGTATGCCTTGAAAACTCAAAAAAATAAATCTCATTAGTAATAAAAATTTTTTAAAGAATAAGAAACTACTTTTTATTTAACAAATTAGAAATAATTAACAATTAATGACAATATTCAATGTTGATAAAGGTTTAAGGATATGGACATTGTTAGAAGTGTAATTGTTTTAATGTTTTGTAGCATAATATGGCTATATAAGTCAAAGCTTTTAAGATAGCTTTTACTGTGATCTAGGAATATATAAAAAGGATATGACATGAATATATACAAAATTTTATGAATAAGTATGTTCACTAAAGGAGTATTTCAATAATTATTGTAAACATAATTTTCAAACTAATTAAATACATGATGATGTGGCTATATGATATAATAAGATACCACTATTGAAAATCATCAAGTAGAGTATGATATAATTATGGAGTGAAATGTTCATGAAATGTCTTGCATTTTGAAGGTTCTAAAACTGGTGGGTGTTGCATCAAATTTTTTAGGACATATTGAAATATTTTTTTAAATTGAGAAAGTTTTATATTTGGAAAAGTTTTCATACTTTCTAAAGATGCACCAAGGTCACAATTGTTTCTTAAGTGCATGTAAGGGTTCAAATAAACTCTTTTAGCTTGATTAAATTAATTGAACATTTTGATAGAAATCAAATTTCTAATATGAAGGTCCTTGATTGGGGTATATCTTGGCTTTATGTAATAAGTTACCAACTAAATATCAGTGCTTTTATTTCCCTGAAATTAATGTTTTTCAACCTTGATGACCTGAACGTTTATCCCAAGGTTGCCAGAATCCATACAATCGAAGAATTGCCAAAAAAGTGAATAAATAATATATGGCATGCATATATTCCATAGTTATAAATGTACTGAGATTCTACTGAAATTAATAAAACAGAAATTAATTTAAGAGTAATTGAAGTTAAGAAATTTAAAAAAAAAAGAGTAATTGAATTCTTAGTGGTGATTTATCATTATACATTTTTCCATCAAAAAGATAAAGTCCAGCTTTTAGTAATTTGGGAAAGTTACAATTTTATTTGAAACTACCCTTTAAGGATTAAAAAAAGAGAAACCATCTATTTAACACCCTAGTCTTGTATCTGGGTCTACTCTTTTCTTCGTGTATCAGTTTTGATATAGTTGGTTGAGCCTGTTTAGAATACTTTCATCTTGGTGGCAGAATCATGGAAAACACAAAAAAAGATTTGCTGTATGGGGTTTCCATCCTTGTTCACATAAACTATACCTCCCATTAAAAGGTATATTCTATTTCCCCACACTTTGAATCTGAGTTGGAGTTGCAACTCACATTGACCAACAGAATTTAGTGGAATTGACCCTTTGAGACTTCCAAGCCCAGGCCTTAAGAGTTGTTAGGTCTTCTTTTGCTCAGGGAGAACCCAGACACAATATAAGATGTTGAGGTTGCACATGTGAATTGAGAGAGAGGCTACATGGGGAAGAATTAAGGCTCAGATATATATGAGAGCCCAGCTGACACTGTAAGAAGAGAGGGAAGCCCAGTCACCCCTGCTACCCCCAGTCATTCAGGCCATCCCAGCTGAGAAGACAGGCATGTGAGTGAGGCAATCTTGAACATTCCAGCTGAGCTGAGTGCCTTGCTGAATGGAACTGAAGGAGGACCTATGTACCACCATGTGGAAGAGATGAATTATTTCATGAGGATGTCCAAATTTCTGACCAGCAGAGGAAAAAAATGATTATCATTTAAGCCACTAAGCTTTGACCTGCTAATTAGGCAGCCTAATTAACTAAAGGTCTCTCCTAGTGTGCAATAAGAAACATAAGTAGTAACTACTAAACTAGTTCTAAACTAGGTAACTAGCTTACCTAGTTACCTGGTGTGGCTCAGTGGTTGAGCGTCCACCCAGGAACCAAGAGATGTGAGGTTCAATTCCCTGTCAGGATACATGCCAGGGTTGCCGGCTCGATCCCCAGTAGGGGATGTGCAGGAGGCAGTGGATCAATGATGTTTCTCTCTCATTGAGGTCTCTATCACTCTATCCCTTTCCCTTCCCCTGTCTCTCTAAAAATCAATAAAAACATATTAAAAATAATCTAAATAACTAGCATCCATAAACATAATTCAGTATATAGGATTGACAATTAAAGTGCCCTTTCAAAGGCAGATTTTCTTTACATGGACATGAATTGACATTTTCTATATGTGTTATTGGTATATATGCTATTTCTTATAACAGGATTCTGCCCATAAATTAATACCTAATACGTTATATGCTATTTCTTGTAACATTTTACTTATATTGATACTAGAGGCCTGGTGCACAACATTCGTGCACTGGGGGATGGTCCCTTAGCCCAACCTGTGCCCTCTCAGAGTCTGGGACCCCTCGGGGGATGTCTGCCTGGGGGAATGGGCCTAAGCCGGCAGGCAGACATCCCCCGAGGGGTCCTTAGCACTGCTGTGGAGGGGAGAGGATCCCGCCACCACCACCATGCTCGCCAGCCATGAGCCCAGTTTCTGGCTGAGCAGTGCTCCCACTGTGGGAGCACACTGACCACCAGGGGGGCAGCTCCTGCATTGAGCATCTGCCCCCTGGTGGTCAGTGCACATCATAGCAACCAGTCATTCTGCCATTTGGTCTATTTGCATATTAGCCTTTTATTATATAGGATTGTCATGTTCATTAATAAAACATAAAATGTGTTTTATGGTTTATTATATTCTATTCTCTGTACAGGAATAGGGTAATTTGATTAACAAACTAAAGGGACATTCGAATCTAATTAAAATTAATAGCAGACTGGATATAAAAGGTCCCTGAGAAAGAAGTTTGGATTGGATAAAGAATCCTAGCTGCCCCAATGACGTGAGGTGGTAGGCAAGCCAATTACTCCTCTGAGGCTCTGACTCCCCTTCTTTAAACAGAGGAGGAGAGACCTATTGATAACTAAATTCTCATCTAATCAAACATTAGTCTGAACTTAAAGTACTAAGGCTCAAATTTTAGATTGAACACTTATTATAATTTATCTCTTAAATGTGTTCCATAACATAATGAATTATTATGTAGTTTTTAGATTTCTAAAGGCTAATTTGTATGATGACATAGGATAGCAACTGGAGAGAAGACTGTCATGACTAAGATTAGGTGAGTAATATTAATTCTTTTTACTTAGAAATTAATCCTAAAACTTAAAAATGAGCCAAAGTTATATGGGCAACCCATTTTATAGGCCATCAAAACTCTTCTTTATTGATAGGAGTATTTCAATGCAACCCAGACAGAATGGTTTTTTAAAATTACAGTAAGTATTTCAAAAATATAGAAGTTAAGCTTGGAAAATATAGGAAAGAATGGTTAAGATGATGAAGTACTGCCCTGACCGGTTTGACTTAGTGGATAGAGCGTCGGCCTGCGGACTCAGGGGTCCCAGGTTCGATTTCGGTCAAGGACATGTACCTTGGTTGCAGGCATATACCAAGTGGGGAGTGTGCAGGAGGCAGCTGATGGATGTTTCTCTCCCATTGATGTTTCTAACTCTCTATTCCTCTCCCTTTCTCTCTGTAAAGAATCAATAAAATATATTGAAAAAAAGAAAGATGATGAAGTACTCGAACCCATGCTGTTATATGAAATCATTGAAATATATACTCTGAAAAAGAGATAGAAGGAAGACTTGTAGTAAAGAGGATGGATTAATCCTTGTGGCCTTAGGAGAACAAGAATGGATGGATGGGTGGAATTAAGAGAGACAAATTTGACTCTCTTATAGATTAATTTAAGACATCTGTTATAAAGGTTCAATCAAGCAGAGATCATATAATCACTGGAGATAAATTCTTCCAAGTAAATTCAAGAACTAGTTTCATTTTCTGGTTATTCTAAGATTTCAGGTGACTGGTTCATATGCCTCAAGATACTTCTGATTTTAGAAAGAAGTTTGGATATAGATTGCTCCTCTTGGGCCTAGGTCAGTGGGAGGGGCAAAGACTCAAGGCCACACTCTGGGGATAATTAATATTGCAAATCTCTCCAGGGACAGTAGAACCAACTCCTAGGCAAACAGTCCCATTACAGGTCTGAAGCATTCCCAAGGTTAGCCAGCCTTCAAAGACAAACACATTTCTCTAAATGCTCCTGCACCAAAATTACATCAATGTGTTCTTTAATTCTTGTATTTTAAAACCCATGATTTTCTTGTGGTGAGTGCCTCAGAGCCATTGGAGACCTCGAGGATGAAGATGTGCCAAAGCCAATTGTGGCCCGGGCACATGTGCCAGCTGGATGGTCATGCTTGACTTTGGGTTTTTTATTTTCCTTCTTCTTGCAGCTTTGAGTAAAGGACCCTTTCTTGGCTTTATTGGGTCACTAATACTGGACTCTGGACTAAAGTCATCTTTAGAACTCGGCTGTCATAGGTGCCCCTGAGGGAAAGTAAAATTTATTTTCTTTTCTAAGGGATTTGACTAAAACCATTTTCCACCTCAGAGCCTCTGTTAAGGAATTCAGAGCTCCCTTTCAGATCCTTCACAGTTCTAAAAAGGAATAAAAGCTTTTCTTTGCATACTTCATAGCTTGGATATATGTCCTTATTAATGCTATGGGCTCCTGCCATGTCCCTGTGCTTGCCATGTCTGGATAAACTGCTGATGCACTGAAACACAAGTTCTAATAACACATTATAATGAAACGACTAGTGTCAAAGTTTTTGTTAGCATTCTGGCTTTCCAACTGGAATTTTAGTTTCTTTGGCTTTCCTATATTCCTTGTCAAACAATACAGAGATAAGTGCTGAAGGTTTTAGCTCTGTAAAATTTTTCCACTTCACCTAGAATTATAGAACTTAAGAAAGGAAAGACCATCCTTTGAAGTCACATATTTCAAACCCTCCAATTAATAATTGAGGAGATAATTGCCCTAAGATGTTGAGTGATTGAGCATAGAAGGCAAGTATCTTTATTCCTTGCCCAGGGCTCTTCTAACCACACCCTGCTTATTCATAAGACATGCTTTCAGCCTCCACAGAGTTCCTAAAAGGCTGCGTGTGATTAGTGTCTGACTCCTATACTAGGGAAGTCTCTTACTGTACAAAGAGCCACAAAATCAGATTTATTGATTGAACTAGACACCAAATATAGTGTTATATATTAAAAAGTCAAATATACATAAGCTTCTTTCCCTTCTAAAACCCCAAATGGAAAAAACACCAATAAAACAAAATTATGGTATATCCTTGGCATGTAAGACAAGAAAAACAATTGTTTACAGCATCTTTAAATTAGGAAAAAGAATACTAGAAATATCCTGAGTAAAGGTAGTATGATAGCTTTAACTATAAGATTCAAGGTTCATTTTATATGTGGATTTTAGATATCAGTTTTGCATGCAGACACGTTAACTCTGGATATCGGTTGTATAGGGTTTTTTGGTTTTGTTTTCTGAACATTCTACATCATATAAATTGTTTTTTTCATATTCAAGTCTTTACGTAATAATATTTTTATTAGTTTTCTTTCAACTTATAGATACTGATCATTGCCTCAAATCATTTTTATGGCAAAAGTTTAAGTGTTGATGGGGATTTTCAGCTGTTTATCGTAGGACATCAAAAGGTATGATTAAAGAAATTTGAATTTCTTATCTTTGGGTACCAACTCAATGTAACACACATTTATTTAGTGCCTCTTTATAATGTGCTATCAATATCTAGGGCTGATTAAGTTTATGCATAAGAAAAATGATGCAGTAAGACGTATGCAGAACAAGGTACATGTGCACATGGTCTGAGAAATGCAGAAGGGGGTTCAAGATTTGTGAGAGGCATCATGTGTCAGTGGGAGACAATACTGTGATGATGAATCTGGAAAGTGAGGGAAAGGCTTGGATTGTATTCTACTCTGTGAACCCTCCTGCCTATCTTTAGTCATTTTAAAAATTGAGATGATTTTAATATGAATACTTTAAAGGAGTTTTAGGAGAAAATACACTCTGGAGTAGATAGCCTGGTTTCAAACCTTAGCTTCTCTACTTACTTCATATGGAACTTTAAACAATTGCTTCATCTTTCCATGCCTCAGGTTAGATATTTGTTAAATGGGTATAATAATATAATAGTCTTAATTTAGTTCTTATGGAGTATAAATGAATTAAGGAGTGTAATGTACTTATACTGAGTAAGTGCTCAATACATTTGGCTATTATTATTACATTTGGCATTAAAAACCCATAATTTATATTTTATTTTAGTGAAAATTTGTCTTATTTCTGGAAACATATTTCTTAATGTGAAATACTTGTTTGGTTTTAATACTATCCTCTCTTGTGACTTAAGTATCACTTTAAATAAATTTAGATCTTTAGAGATAAGGTTGTATTCTGAAAAAGAGGAGAAGGACCAGCTTGATTAGGTCAGAAACTTGGCTCTACTAAATTCTAAGCATTTGACAATAAGAAAATAATTTAAATGTAAATAATTTAAATTATCAGAGAATCATTTTATCGGCTTTAAAACAGGGATAATAATTGTTGTCCTGATTATCATTTTATGCCAATATTAATGTTATAGTTTTATAAAGTTGACTATCACCGAATGGGACTAGAAAAGTAAGTAGGAAATCAACAAGGCAAGGTCTTGCAGATGGTGTTAAGGATTCTGGTTTTTACCATACAAGCAATGGAAAGCTCTTTGGAGATATTTAATGGGAGAGAGAAATTATTAAATATTAATTTTTAAAAGATCTAGCTGACAGCAATCTATAAAATGTATTGGAGGAAAGTAAGAGTGGGTGGAGAAAGCTATGTCAGAGTCTATTAAATGTAAACAATAGCAATAGCTTAGTTTGAGTTATGGTCACTAAAAATGGAGAGAGATGAATGTATTGAGACCTACCTTGGAGATAACGTTAACTGGTCAAGCTAGTTTGGGAGGAAAGGGGATGGAAGGAGTCAAAGATGAAAAGCAGGTTTTGCCTTAATCATCTGGGTAGAAGGCATTGAGCAGCACTGAATAAAGAGTAAATATTGTTGGAGGGAGAGGAAGATCATGAGTTGTTTTTAAAAATCTATTGAGTCTGAGGTGCCTCTGAAATACCTAAATGTAGATGTGAAGTAGACAGTTGCATAGATGGCCTGGAACCTAAAAGAGAGGTGTGGGTTAATGGTATAGATTTGGTGCCCATTAGAAAACAGGTGTTCCCGGACGCCAAAGGAGTGCGACAGGTGACATTGTTCTCTAGCTGGAGGATGTAGAGAAGAGGAAGGGTGAGGACAGATCCTGGGGAAATTTTTATAGTTTAATAAAGGAAGATAAGCCATCATATAAGACTAAGGTGAAATAGCCAGAGGAAAAAAAGAAAATTAGAAGTTTGTAAGGTTTAGAAGCCAAAGGAACAGAATGTTTTCAGGCGGAGAAATTGATTAACCATTTTGAAGATGACTTAGTTCTCTAATAAGCTAATGAGGGAAACATTTCTCCTGGATTTGAAGTATGTGCATATATATTTAATTTTAATAAAAACAGGTTTGTGTTGCACATATAGTTTTATAATTTTTTTCATTAAGCTATGTGTCATTAGTGTTTTTCACTAAATATCTATCTACATCATAACTTTTAATCCTCCATAAAGCAATACCTATCTGTCCAGCCCCAGATATGACAAAACAGTCAAGGGACATATTCTAGCCTATAATTCCAAGCTGAAAGAGAGACGCTCTCAAAGCACTGACTAGACGTGTGATTTGGGGTATGTCTCTTCTAAGTCAGAGTGTTGAAAGGATTGGATTAGTGGATCTGTAAAATCTCTTATAGCTCTATAATTTCTGTTCTGTTCTATTTTATTCTCTTCTATTTTAAAACACTAACTGGTAACATCCTAGTAAATTCACTCTGTGGTAAATGTATCATCTGATTATACTTAGAAGAAAACTGGGACAGGGAACATTAAGTGGCTAACACTGATTTATTGGGAGAGTGAGAGCCAGGGCTGGGAACAGAACCCCAAATGCCTCGCTCCAGTATGCGGAGTTCTCTGCTACTCAGCAGAACCACGATAGTCCCCCCGCCCTGCCACTCTGAAATACTGACTTACCCAATTTGAACCTCCGAGGTTTTTGAGGTTTCAACATCACTAACCTTTATGGGCAAAAGCCTGCTTTCCAATCCCAGTGTGGCTTCCCCTGGACATCCCCTTTCCAGGCCAGGATTCCAGCTCAGCATTTGCAATAAACCTCTGCACTCTGGATCCAGGACTCGTATCTTGCCTTGTTGTCAGATCCCATTTTTATCTTTAGTGACTGTTCTGTTGGATCACTTTACTGAAGCTGATTCCAATATTATATTCATTTTGACTTTTCTTTTGCAGACAGTTTTTTGTCACAGTGTAATTTGTTTGGGGGTAGATTGGAGTCAGTGATTATAGACTACCGTTATATTAGTCAGTGCAAACCTTGGCATTTACAGCTGTTTCTCTTTTGTGGTACATTTTTAAAGTTGAGTTTTATTAAAAATTTCATGAATATACAATATTCATGCATGGTCAACAATAAAGAAAGGGAAAATACTTTATGGAATCCATAAGCAAAATGTGAACTCAAATTAGGAAATCAAATGTCAGTTGTCCTGATTAGCATTTTATACCAATATTAAGAATGAAAGGATGTCAGGGGTCTACACTGAATGAATCCAATTGGTTAAAAACAGGTCTCACTTGATGCTAGACCATCTTTTTTTCATAAAGCACATCAGGGTAGATATTTCATAATCTCCCTGGGTTATGGAAGTAACGTAAATATATCTGAAAAAGTTTCATGTCTTTAGGATATGTTCTCTTTTTGGTATACAGGTAATATATGCTAATAAATAAGCTGGCAGTTTTGTGCTGAGTTGTCAGCAAATTTTTAAAGTTGCTTAAAAATCAGGTAGTAAAATATACTCTCAATAAGTCCTTATAATGTTTGATGCTGGGTATTCAAGAAGCCTTTTAGGAATGGTAAACATTTCACCTTTTAAAAATGAAGTAAGCCAATATTTATTTTTCTCAGGGGAAATTTTTTACTATTTTTTTTTCTTAAATAATAATTATTCAAATGCTCTGACTTCTGAGCAGAATCCCAATCTAATGCTCAAACCTACACTTTCTGGACATATTTATTTGAAGACTTCTAGTCACTTCACACTAAGATGATCTGAACCCAAATTTGATTTCCTCCTCTCACAAACATGTTACTTCTCAGTTTTCCATCATGGTCAATGACATCTCCATTATTTTATATGTGTAAAATTTTATATGATTTTGACTACTCATAAGACTCAAAACATTTACCATAACTTCACTTTAAATGAGTTACAGAGTCACACAAATTTCTTCTTAGAGAGAGGTAGAGACAGAGAAAAGAGAAAAGAGAGGTCATTTGCCCATAATTTATACCACATACTTAAAAGTGGGATATCCCTAGGTCAGCATCTGGTAATTTTCAAATATCAATACTTTTTGTAACATTTATAACATAATAAGGTGTTTTGCTCATTATTTATCTTTTCAAGAGTTTTGACCTACTTATTATCATAGTAAACATTTTATGTCATAGCCCTAGCCGGGTGGCTCAGTTAGTTGGAGCATCGTTCCATACACTGAAAGGTTGTGGGTTTTCCTCTCACATCAATGTTTCTCTCTCTCTCTCCCCTCTCTAAAATTGATAAAAAAAATATATCCTATGCCACAAAGCCCACTGAAATTATTCAGATTAACCAACTCTAAACCTGTTTAACCTGCCTTGCCTGCTCCTTTCCATGGAAACCACAATAAAGCCTCTTGTCCACAATTTTCCTTTTTTCTCAGCCTCCTGACCCAACCTGGTGCACATGCCCATCTCCCTCTGTCTGAGTAGTATGGTGTGTTCTTTCTATTAGCATCTGTAAGTATGACAAACTGTCTTTTCAATGCCAGCTGTCTTGGTTAGCCTTGCCATATTTAAGTAATAATAAAACAATATGATACTGATGTACATACGTGCATCCTCTGGCTTAATTCTTATATCAAAACTCTGAGGAAAGTGAAAACAAATATTCTCCATATTCGACAGATAAAGAAAAAGGAGCTTATGGAGATGAAGTAACTTTCCCAAAGGTATTCAACAGATAGATAAGTGGTAAGAATCCAAGAACTAAACTCAGAGCTATATAAAATTAAACTTCATGTCCATTATTTAGGTGACATGAGTGGGATTTGCCCGAAATTGTATCGGTGCTCTTTTAGTTTAGGAGTTAAAGGACACATGAGCTCTCAATGACATTTATGTAATGGCATCAAAGTTTAAAGATATTCCTCCAAAATTTTGCCATTTCCACTCTTTTTATGCTTTGTTTCTGGAATCACTGTGTTTTTTTTTCTTCCTATCTGCAAGGTTAGTTTTATAGAAAGTTGGGTGAGGATTCTAGTGCTCTTCATAATTCCTACGAGTCAGTTACTTACTTTTAAAATGTGGTTAGTATGCCTGTGTTAGAATATACATGCATAACTAAATTAATTTCCCACTTCTTTAGTCTCCTCAGTGAGAAGCCAAGAAAGGGATTTTGCATACTAATCTAATCCATATCTTGATGTTCCTAGCTGTAAGGATTTAGACTAATTGTGGTCCAAAATCAGAGGTCTGTGTTGGATCCAAATCTTCTCCTGTCTTCATTATTTTAAAGCTAAACCCAGACTTTATGTTATTTCACCTCTATATCTGTCTAAACCATAATTTGGATATTTGGTGGTGGGCACACAGTGCAATTTACAGATCTTGTAACATAGAAACCTACACCTGAAACCTATATGATCATGCCAACCAATGTCACCTCAAAAATTTAATTAAAAATAAAATAATGAATAGTATAGATAAAGCAAATGAGGTAAATACTTAAAGAATTATGTGCTAGCATAAAGTTCCAAATAGTATTTTAATGTTTCCTTTCCAAAGATTAGGGAAGAAGGAAATTTAATCTAGGATTCACAGTTGGTGAATTACAATCCAGTTCCTCTGCCCCAATATGAAGGACAGTATTGTTTTTAAATTGTGCCCATTGTATTTATTTTTAATATATTTTATCTTCATTGTTGACATTATTACAGATGTCCTCCATATCCCCCCTCTTTGCCCACCTTCACCCAGACCCCACCCTCCCCTGCTTCTGGCCCTCACCACACTATTGTCTGTCCATGGGCTATACATATATGTCCTTTGGCTAATCTCTTCTCCTTTCATCCCATCTGCCCTACCCACCTCCCCTCTGATATCTATTAGTCTGTATCCATGCCTCTGGTTCTATTATGTTCTTCAGTTTATTTTTGTTCATTAGATTACATATAAGTGAGATCATATGGTATTTGTCTTTTGCCCATTTAAAATTTTTGTTAGCTTTAAAAAAAGCTGGTGTATAATTCCCAAGGTTTGATTTTCTATTCTAGTCAGGAAAATGTGAACTATGGAGAAAAAGTAATAACCCAATCAATTCCATACATTTTTGTTATTTATAAACAATATTTAGCTTTAGCATGTAGTAGGAGCATGTAACAAATAATAGTATTAGTATCACAGTATTATTATACAATGCATGCCATTTAAATGACTTTCAACTATTCAAATGATATTAAAATATTAGCTGAAATATGTCATTGTTATGGAGTAAATAGATTAAGTAAAGTAGTGTTTTCTCCTTTAAACTAATTTCTGTTTTAGAGCACTTCTCCAACTTTAAGAAGTAAAAATTTTCTCCTATGTCTTATATTCTATAATTATTTAATTCTAGTATCTTTAGAGGATTTCTGAAGGTTTTCACAAACAAACCAATAATATTTTTTTTGCAGAATTTGGTGAGAATTGTACAGAGAAATACACAGTAAATAATCCTCAGATTCCCCCTTTAGGCTTTTGTAACAAAGGACCTTAAATTCCTATTGTTCTAACCTCATTTTGGAGACGAAGCAGAGTTAAAGGGATATTGAAGCACCTCAGGCCACATGAAGAGTTAATTAGTATCATTTAAATGTTCTGTTTAGTACAGTTCTCCCAGATGTATATAAGGGATGTATGAGATATAGATATAAGTTTACTGGGCAGACAATGAAATATAATAGAATAAGGCTTTCCAGGAAGAAGCGATATATTAAAAACAAACAAACAAAAACCTACATGACTAGATTATTTACATGTTCTTGGATGAATAGTTTTACTTAAACACCAGGCCATACAGGAAAGCAGAAAATAATCATTTATAAAACTATTGCATGGTGTTTGTAGGCATATGCAATTGAAATTGAAGTTGATAATTAACCTGATGAAAAAAAGAGGGTGTGGGGAAGTTGAAATGAATTTTTTAAATTTAATCCTGCAAGTTTTAAGGCATTAACAACTGCAACAAAAATCATAGCTTGTACCTAAATTTAAGAAAGACTATCCTCTAATCATCAAGCATTATTGTGCTAAATAACCATTTAAAATGTCAATATCAATGACATTTTATATTTTTCCTATACACTAAGTTGTGAAGTTCTGAAAATAAATTTTTCTCCCAAGGGCTTCAATATTTGGTTTTAACGACCATGGAAGTTTAGTTTTCAGTGTGCAAACTAAATACACTCAATACACTAAAAATTATCTTTTCTGTGGTAGGCTGCACCTGATTGTTCTGAAAAATTAATTAGTTCATTCATGCATGCATGCATTCATTTGATTGAATACAGACATGGTTAGATGTTAAAGATATAGAAGTAACAGGTATTTCACTCTCCTGAGTAATAATTGGTTTCAGGTAATGATAAGGTTGCCATTGATCTGTTCCTGGGAATAGAAAGTATAAGCTATAAGCATAATAGGATTTTTTAAATGCCTAGCATCTCTCTTTTCTTTTCTGATAACAGCAATCTTGTTTTGCTTTGATGAAAGAACTGTTTCCCCATAGAGTTCAGTCTGGTGAGAATATCAGTCAACGGGCCCCATTCTTACCCTGTCAGGATGTAGGCATATGACCCAGGCTAGGCTCAATGTTTTTCTCTGGAATTTGGCTCTTGATTTAGAGTGCTTGAGAATCTGAAAAGGTTGAATTATTTGGACTCTGTTTTCTACAAAAACTGTTCACCAGTTTCTACTACCTTGGCTGCTGGAGCTGCCCTGGTTTTTGTGCTCTTCAGTCTAACTCTTCAGTTTTCCCTTTGGTTTGTCTCTAAGTAAATTCCCCTCTGTTCCCCATGACCAGAGTCAGCTTCTATCTTACAACAAAATGGCCTGATCCGTATAACATGATGGTAACTTTTTCATAGCAATTTAATTTGTATTGAGAAATGTTATTTAATACCTAACAACTCATACTTTTTAAATTGCCCATCTCATGAATAAGTGATTTCTTTAGTTGTCTTTCTCTTCTTCAACATCAGAACTTAAATATAAAAAATAGTTTCCTCTCTCCAAGAATTTCATTTGTAAATTTTTCATCCAGTCTTTCCTCAACCCATTCACACTGCTGTTTTCTATTGTAGGTGCTCAGTTTTATGCTTGACACTCAGTGTTGGTCTGAAATCTCACAGATAATAGATATCTAGGGGAAGGGAGGGAAATGTACTTTACATTTTCTTGTTATACTGTTTCTTGGGATTTTTTTTGTCAGGTATTTTTTCAAATAATTTTTGAAAGGATATGTAAAAATCCTGGAATATCACCTATCCAGATATGGGTGCAGATGTAAGAGAGGGTAGTTTTATTTATTTTAATATGACAAAAACAACACTAAATGTGCTGTGCATTTTTGTCTTTCATCTAGTGTATGTCCTTAACAAAATTATTTAAAATCTGTGCCAGTCATTTACTCTTCTATAAACTAGGACTAATAATGGCTTAAATGTAACTAAGAAGTGCGATTTCATGTATATATAAGCACCAGTCTTAGGAGCTCAGAGTCCAACCCACAGTTAACACTCTGCTAATGATAGAAGTGATAAAGCTGTAACAGAAAGGTCAATGTGAGAAAAGGTAAAGTCAGATAGGCAAGAAGACTTTTCCTTTAGAAACCAAGCATAGGAGCAAGGCAATTTTTGTACTAATAATCAAGTAAGTTTGGCTGGATGCTCTCCTCCTCTAGGAATGAAAATAAAATATTTTAAGGGCTTGAGTGACAGAAATGCAATTCATCAAATGAAGGTAGCTTTAACATAATGAGTTGGAAAAGAGAAAGAAAGTGATAAGGAGGGAGACAATGGAGCCTAGTAAGAAGAATAGGATGACAAGAATTAATTTACAAAATTTTCTAGAAAGGGCAGGAATTCCATACGCAATACATCTATCTGAAAACCTTATTCTCTCTTCCTACAAGAGCAAACTTGGATGAGGGAAGAATAAAACAACAACTTAACTCAGAAATCTGTTGAACTCTTAATGTGAGTTTTCCATTACAGATTTCCTGAAATTTCACCTGCTTGTCAACATGGATATCAGTGCCTTTTCCCATAAAGACCACAAACTAAATTTATCTGCAATGTGTTCTGGTTTTTCCATTGACCATTGAGAACTGTCATTAAAGAAAACAAACCTGACATTCAATGAAGCCCATGATTGTTCTTCAGTATGCACTTCATGAGACATGATCTCAGCTAACCTAAGCTCTTGTTTCTGCACCTTCTTTCCAATGGAAAAGGCAGTTAACTGACACTGCAAACCTGAGTAATCTATTTGTTCAAAATCACCAGGGGCCTCGAGCATCAGAGCTAAAGCTAAAGTGCTTTTAAATGGCAAACCAAAAGTTCTTTCAAATTAAAATATCACGAGGGTATAAAACACTTGGACTTAATAATTTGGAGACTGTTTTTACGTGCATTTATATAAATTCCTGAATAGTGGTCACTTAATTATTACAAATTTTTGTCATTGGCTGAGAAATAATTGTAGGAGAATATAAATGAATGGGCACTCACACATTTAATAGCTGTTCTGTGAGGCAAGTGATTTCATCTCTCAGGGCTTTACATAAATTGTCTTTAAAATGAAGACAAATTTGCATGGTTGAAACTTAAATGTATGACCTCCAAACTAAACTCTTTCCATATGTTATATTTGGGTTTTTATACTACCATTTACATAATTCAGAAGAGAAAATGAGAGAAGATACATATAATAATAAATTATGTGATTTACTATTATGGCACATAAATTATTTGGGGTGGAAGCTGGAGGTTATAATGTCAGAAAACTAAAAATGTTTAGAAATTATTTTGCTCACTCCCTCTTTTAGAGAGGATTAATGGCAGACATTAACTTGCTCCAGGCTACATAGCTGATATCAGAGATCGGGGATTTAAACTTATAATCTGGTGCTCTTCCTCCTTCTAAATCAATTACTTTCTAATTCATCTTTACTTCCATCATTTAAGATGGGTTCTTTGATCTGTAGCATCTCTGGCAGGGGCTACTTGTGTTTATCCTCAATTAATGACTGGTATCCTGAGCCTGCTGCTTACATACCAACTTTGACTCTTTCTAATTTTATCCCTGATGTCCATGAAAATAATACTGCCTGAAGTTTATTTATAAAGTATTTTAAGTTTATAAATGGCCTTTATCCTTGTCATATTAAATGCCCATCATAACTGCACCCGGAGAAATGCAAGAAAGATATTATCATTCCTGTTTCCAAGAGATTAAATGATTTTCCCCATGTCCCAGAGGAACCAAGCTTCCTGTCCCTAACTTTACAGCACTTTTCAATTCCCCGGGCTGTTACAGGGACACCAAGACGGACGACCTGCTACTGCCAACCCGACACAGCACCTATCTACCCCCACAGCCTGGCACAGATGACAAAAAAATTGGCAGCCTGAAATATACAGTCCCTTCTCTAAAGAATACAAACATAATTATATAATAAATTATACTCTCACTTCAAACCTCATTAAGCTGTTTTTAAGTAATTTTACCATTTTTAAATAATGTCATTTGTAGCAGAGAAACGGGGAAGGAAAGAGAAGAATAATAGAGTCTGACTCTTGGGTTCTGAGCCAGACAAACCAGTCATAGAAGAATCAAATATATCTCTTCCTCCTTATCCATCAAATGAAGCTAATGAAACTTGACTAATGAAGTCATTTACAACGTGCAGTGGTGGAGAATGGCAGACCTCAGCAAAGGGAGTCCGAGAGGACAGAGGCATGCTGCTTTGGACCCTTTAAATAGGTTAATCACACATCAGGGCAACTCTAATTTTACTTTCTAAGTACATGAGGATTCAGGGTCGATTTTATTTTATTGTTGCTTTTTTAAATAATAAAAGTAAATTCCTCACAAATCAGTTAATTCTTGAAAATATATGTTGTCTTGTAAATAAATTTCACTTTTCTATTAATTTCTATGTTTATTTCAGAAAGGCTGTGTCTGCATTTATTGTGGAACTAAAATTGCCAGGGGCTTCTCTTTCATAGATATTCATCTTCCCAGCTTATTCCTTTATGAGGGGTACAATGAGCCATACACAAACATTGAAATAAAGTGAAAAATAATTTTGGTAAAAAAAAAAAGAATATGATTTTGCCCACAATCTGCCAGATTCCCCTGATTTCTAACATGAGAGTTATTTTTGAATCAGGTTTTTCTAAATCAGTGCACTCCTAAATAGTTTACTGACAGCAGAAGTTATAGGAAACAAAATATAGATTTCCTCAAAAATGCCATTTATTAAGGATATAAGACATCCTGGAGTTAGGTCACTCTGTTTTTATCTTAATCTACTTTTGTTATTTTATTGTATTAATTTGGAAATATCATGATAATAGAGTGGTTCTTAGTGAGCATTCATTAGAAGGATAAATAAATGAATGAATGGATGAATAAAATTTCAATTTTTTTTCTTTATTGAAAGAAGGAACTTCATACTCTGAGGAAAACATTCATAAAATATTTATTGTTTTGCGTTTTTCTTATTGTTTTTGCTTTTCTAAATAAATAATATAAGTTACTTAATAGGTCCAGATGTCTCAATTTCAGTGAGTAGACTCTACAAACATTTTAGTTTTTCCATTTTCTATTTCTCAAATTAATAAAACTTAAAATATATTATTTAAAGTCAACCAGAGACATTTATAAGTGTCAAAGACCATAAATGACAAAGGCCCAAAGGCAGGTAGAATTATGAAGTTCTCTCTAGGAACCATGGCAACATGGAGAAACATTGTTAAAAACAGTGTCAATTTAACAATATCCTCAGGTATGAACCAACCTGACTTATAAGATATGACATTTTTCTAAAGGAATCTGGTTTATTTTAAATCTCCATTTATTCAAAGGCAGATATCTGAATGCAGATGTTGCCCTTCAGCATTGCCATTAATAATTCTTTAATTCCTTTAGACTCAGGCAGGAAATATATTATACTACCAGTAAGTTCATGTAGCATCAGAGATCCCAAGTACCGAGGCCAGAGACCAAGACAAACTGCAGAAGTCGGAGGAACACAGCCTCCCATGTCTGCCTCTAACACTGCTAAAGGGTGTACTTGTCAATATATTAAATTATCCTGGCTTCTCTTGCATCTGTAAATGAAGCAGCTATATGTTCTCTTGACTGTTTTTTCTACTTTTTACAAGAACTTTTCCTGGTCAACCAAAGACCTAGGTTGAAGTCAAAGCCATATCTAAGTTCTGGTATCCTGGACAAATTCTTTTTTAATGTAGAGATACATAGTCTTAAATTATAAAATGCCAGGATTAAATTAGGTATTTTATGGGTCAATGAATTAGAAAATAAATATTTTGAAGGTCTATTGAAAAGCACATACATATTAAGGAGCCAATTTTTTTAAAATCTATTGAAAAGCACATACATATTAAGGAGCCAATTTTAAAAAAAATAAATTCATGAGCTCTCAAAAATCTGGGACAATCTTAAAACTACTACAGAATCTATGTAATAAGATTTGAAATTTGTTTTTTATGACCATTCCATATACACCATCTTTCTCAGGTGGAGAGGTATTTTTACAAGGAGAGGTAGAATCTCATATTATCAACAGAACTGGGTTTACCTTAATCAGGCATATGGTTGGTAAATACCTTTAAAAATAATAAAAACTCTAAATTTTTTATGTGGCAGAATTTTCTCAAAATTCTCTTAAGAGCAGAATGATTTCTCTAGGATAGAGCCTTATTGAAGTACCCAAGGGTCCCATGGTTTTATAGCTTGGGAAAGGAAAGTCTACATTAACAGCCTCACCTCTGTGGCCAGACTTAAATAGTTCGGTACCAATGAGTTTGGGTCCTGATCTTTTATAGATGAAACTTGATAAGAAGTTTCCATCAGCTGTTGTTCTTTTATTATAAACTAGAGGCCCAGCATGCATGAAATCGTGCACGGTTAGGGTCCCTAGGCCTAGCCTGGCCTCTATCGCTGGCCTCTGCCACCCTGCGATGCTACATGAAGCTCCCCGCCCTGGGACGCTCCGCAATGCTTGCAGCCCCTCAACTGCTCCACGAGGCTTCCCCTGCCCCACTACTGCTCTGCAAGGCTCTTCCTGCCC
>NW_005353910.1:175270-176202 GCF_000412655.1 Myotis brandtii | reverse complement strand
GGGGCCAGAGAAAGGGGGGGACGGAGAAGTGCTCCATGCACTTCATGGTGACCAGTTGTCTGTTCGGTCATTTTGGTTGTGACGGCACCTGGCTCTGTATATATTAGGATCTTATTTACTGGTAGCTGAATTTGCTTGCTAGCATTTTCATAAATAGTTGTATTTCATTAAATGAGTAATTATCTTGTTGTAGGACATTTGTAGAATATCTAAATCATTACATGTTCTTTCCTATTTCTCCATTGAAAATTATTAAATTGTTCTGGGGAGTTTTTAAAGTAATTATATACAGACATTTATTCAAGTAAGTATTATTGGTTATCTTGTCTTAAATTAGAAGAATTGAATCAAGCTCCACCAACTGTCCTCTGCAACACATTTAATTTTACTATTGACTATTCCATGGCCTTTGCTCTCAAGAGACATAGGTATTGAAAATGAAGAAAAATTTTATAAGAGTGAAATAAACAGAATGTCATGAAAATCCAAGGCAGGGATGGAAATATTCTATTTATAAATCATAGTAGTGTGGAATATTGTACAGAAATATGTCTTCCACATTATTTGTTCCATTTCATGTCTATAATAGTTTTAGGATGTGCTAGTTGGTCTAAATATGAATAGAGGGTTTGTCATTTGAATGCTAAGGTCATATGTGATCACTAAATTTTCTAACAGTAAGTAGTATAGGAAAAGATGGAAACCATAACTTTAAACGTGGTCATACTAAAAAAGAGAAATGCCCAATGCAGACACAAGAGCCCTGGGCTAGGTGTCAGGGAACTTGGATTTCGCTCCATATCTGGCAATAAAATCACTCCTCAACTCTGAAAGATCAGTTGCAGTTTATAATCTATAAAAAAGTCCTACTAAGGTAATCTTAAAAATATGTTAAGCTCTAACAAAATATCGTATGTCATTACATTCATGTA